>NW_027070081.1:168333-257903 GCF_002906115.3 Quercus suber
TTTTTTTTTTTTTTTTTTTTTTTTTTTTTTTTGCTGAATATTGAATTACAATTCCCAAAGAATAGAGTCAAAGGATATTAATATTATGGAACCAACCCGTACTTATTGTAGCTTCTTATATACTACTATAATTTTTTGTTACTGTCATTTTATAAAATGACAATGACAAAAAAATTGTGATGGAGGACCATTCGACACGTTAGCAAAAAAGTAAATCGTATAAGTCTAGTATTACAATTTTTTATATAATTTTGCCACAATTTGCTACCTAGAGGCAAAAAATTATGGTGGAGGGCCATTTGACATGTCAACAAAAAAGGCTAAAGGTCTTATAGCTAAATTGACACTTCTCCATGTATAAAGTGTTTGAGAGTTTAAGGAAGAAAGGGTTCGAGTTATAAAGATTAACAGCATGTTATAATTATTTTTCTCAAAAAAAAAAAAAAGACATGTCAACAAAAAATGTAAATAGAATAAGTTGAGTGTCACAAAATTTTTCATAATTTTGCCACAATTTTGCTACGTGACCATTTAAGGTTCGTTTGGATATAGTTTATTGTTGCTGAAAACTGATTGTTACTCAAAACACTGTAACAAAATAATTTTTAAATATATAAATAGTATCGTGGGACCCATTTTTAATATTTTTAATGCGTGAACAGTATATATACAGTGCATAAACAGTGCACGCACAGTACACGCACAGTATTTTTTTGTCTCCCAAAAGTCAATAAGTCCGGTTGCTAAAAAAAAAAAAAAAAACTAAAAATACAACTTTACTTTGAATGAAAAGTAGTACTATCCAAACCCGATCTAATAGAAATTAAAAACAGTAAGTACACGTTAACCTATAATTTCACCACGTAAGAATTACCACGCAGCAAAGTTGCTAAAAAATTTGTGGTACTCTGAGTTACTCGCAGTACATTGGACATTCTGCCCATGTTGTTGGGCCGAATAAGGAATAAAAAATTGATTCTGATTCTGTACGTTGGTCCCCAACGTGCATGTCTTAAAAAGTCTTGCTTTATGTCCCTTCGGGGACATCCGATAAAAAGTCTTGCTTTATATGTCTTTTGAGAGTCAGCGATTGCCCATCTTATTAATGTCAACTTCTTTTTTTTTTTGGAGGAAATCTTAATGTCAACTTCTACACACACAGATATGAGTATAACTTTATGACTTTATAGCTTTGAAAGCCCAAAAAAAAAAAAAACAAAAAATCCATTGACTTTTTTGATCATTCCAACCGGATGCCACTCATCAATAGGATATTGCATAATAAAATATATCATATGTCAATCTGTATTTGTTTTTAGGTTTTCTTTTTCTTTTTCTTTTATATGATCATTAATTATAATGATTTTTCTCTTAAGTTAATGAAGAAAAAAATCAATTATGATTAAAAAAAATTAATCTAGGCTTTCATTAACTAATATTATTTCTAGAAAAGTTAAATTTTTTATTATTTACCAAAAAAAAAAAAACTCAGAGATCCATAAAAAGCAAACCTTTGATAAATTATCAAAACATATTTCCATTAAAACTAGAGACCCATAAATCAGTATATCAGATAATATCTCATAGTAAAAAATTATAATATCTGAATCGATTTAAAGTACAAACTTATTTTATGTTCACAAATTTATAAGATTTGAAGCAAGATATGAAAATAAAAAACAAATCATCATGTACAAATACAACCTAAAACAAAACAATCAAGGATAATTATTAGTCACTGATTAACTAAGATTCAATCCTCTAAATTAAGATACTGAAAAACCCAACCACGTTCATCCCAAAAATACTTATACCATTCCATAATAAGGAAAACACTAAAATCCCAGCTAACATAAGAGACCAAAACTACAGTTTCAGAAACTCAAACCAAAGGTTTTCATATATAGATACTTCACTGATCTGCAACAACAATATTAGCGTTAAAACATATTTATATATATATATATATATATATAGAGTAGATTCAAAGAAAAAAAAATGAATCTAATAACCGAAGAATCAGATGAAGGAAAATCAGATAGATAGAGATCAAACCTTAAGAGAGAGAATGAGATAGCTGTGAGAATTGAAGAGGGTATTTGTTTGCTTATTTTTGTTGAGAGAGAGAGAGAGAGAGCTAGAGAGATTTGAAAACTAGAAATACAAATTGTGGGGATTGAAGAGGGTGCAGTACTTCCTTTTAATGCTGGTTGTGCCGAGTAGAGTTGACGCAAATACCCTTGGAGCTCACCAGAATGAGTAACGTGTCCTTCTTTCTCACTCAAGGAAGTCGGTTAGTATCTTTGATGGGTGAGGTTTTTTTTNAAAATTGATAAGTGGCTATTGATTTTAATTTTCTTATATTGATACGATTTCTTTCTAAAAATAACTTGTAACAATTTGTTATTTATAAATTTTTGTAAAAATATTGTAAATATAACATTCTAATTTTTTAAAGCCGTTCTAACATTCTGTTTGTTTTAATAGAAAATTTTATGTAAAGATAGTATTTTATATTTTTCAATATTTAGTAGCATTAGCAAAAATTATCATAACTTTTACTTTTTCGTATTTTTCAATATTTGGTAATATCAGGAAAAAACTTTGCCAGCCTAACTTTTAATTTTACCTTCACTGCTACAACCAAAAGTTGATCATAACTTGGGCACAGGTACAGTAATTTTTTCTTTTTTTTTTTGAGAAGAAAAATAATCTAATTATCATTTCATTAGTTGATCTTGTCAAAGTTAGCATGGTCCGCGTCATTCTTAAGCTAGCTTCAGTATTTGAAAGGATGTGTATTTTAATTAACTTTAACTCTCAAATCTTTTTAATAAAAAGATGGACAGCAAGATGGGAAAAAAGAGAGCCATTTCTTGCTTGACAAGGTAACTTTCAAGAAACAAAAATGTTGACGACGTAATGAACTTGCTTTCTTCCTTTCTATCAAATTATTACATAAAAATTTAGAGCACCAACAATGGTTAGCACCACAAAATACAAATACTAAAAAGAAAGCTATAATGGTGGTGGTATATTTAAATTTTTTTTGCAAACGGTGAATAGTGAACAGCTATCTTTACTTGCCCACTGTAGCTCTAAAAGGAAAGGAAAAAAAAAAAATTGCTTATTAGGTGGTTGTGGGTGGTAAAGAGACAAAATGAAGAGAAATAAAGAAACAAAGAATAAAGTAGGAATAAAAAATAGAATAAACAGAATATCTAAATGACGCGGTAAAAAATATACATAGCACCAAAGGAAATAGCCAACACGTGTACGGCAAGGATTGCCTTGACTCTTTGAATGTGATTGATGCAAGATACATCACATCTCACAAGTCGCATCTCTTTTTTTTTTTTTTTTTTTTTTTTTTTTTTTTGTTGTTATTCATGTTGTTGTCGCAATTATGGGATATTATTTCCATATTACATTCAAACTTTTTGAAAATTTTTGAGAGTTACGAGGGTGTTGAATTCTTGTAACTTTTCACACCTCTTTATTGCTCTTTATAAATTATATACGAGAGAAGTGGATGCACTGCAGTACTGCACCATGAGAGTGTTGAATTCTTGTAACTTTGAAGTGGCTGGACACCATTAATGTCAAAAGCATGCTAATTGACTCCAAAGACCTGCCCAAGCTAGTTGATGCCTTTTGTACTTGAATCCAAAAACTATGAAATTCCCAAGCAAAATATGTACATAGGACCAAACGAACAGCCAAACACGTGTACGGCAAGGATTGCCTGAACTCATTGAATGTGATTGAGGCAAGATTCATCCTATCTTACATCTCTTTTTTTGTTGTTATTCACGTTGTTGTCACAATTATCAATTATGGGATATTATAACCATATTACATGCAAACTTTTTGAAAATTTTTGAGAGGTATGAGGGTGTTAAATTCTTGTAACTTTTCACACCTCTTTATTGCTCTTTGTAAGAGAAGTGGATGCACTGCACCATGAGAGTGTTGTGGTTGGAGCCTTTCAAATTATAATCAGTCATACTTCAAAAAACTATGCTAATATGATTGTATATTAACTCGAAAACAGTACTAATCGCTACTAGTTGATATTGTCAAACATATTAGCATAGTCTCTGCGTCAATCTTAAGCTTTCGTGATATTTTTTGGAAGATGAAAAAACTGATTTGATTTCTGCCTTGCTATCAAATTCGTAATTAGAAATAGTATTATACTAAGAAAACAATTAATGGGCGTGTATCAATTTCTTCAAGGAGCGAAGTAGGCAATTCTTTGATATCATGTGAGTGCATTTGAGTGCATTTTTTTTTTTAATAGTAGTAATTACTGATTAGTGAAGAGTTGACCGAGGCTTAAACATGTCCTATTCAAAACATGCCAATACAAATCCTAGAATGTGCACATTCTAGAGGACTATAATGTGTTATATTAATTATTTAAGGAAGCCATCCAAAGTGGTGTTAAAAATTTCTTATAATGGTTTATAAACAATTACCTTAAAAACATCTGTTAACATGACTCATTTAATTAATATTAGAACATAGATCATTACAAGGGTGAGGCTTAGGTCCAGTGCATGTAGTATAATAAACTCGTTAAGATGATGACATGTGTTCAAAAGTGAACATATGTTATAATCTCAACGAGTCCAATACTACTAAACACTTAATCTAAACCTCAACTCATTATGATATTCCAAACCAAACCTTGACTTGACCCATTATTATGCTCTCCGGTCTTGCATCTTTATCAAGCCAAAGTTTGACTTTGATTTTGCCCATTGTAGACACCACCTACACCCACATAAAGATTTTTGTTTATTATTGGTTTGGATTGGGAGAAGTTCTGGTGCCACAAACTAGTGCACAACTTGCCACATGGGCGAGTTGTGCACAAAGTTGTGCACTAGTTTGTGGCACTAGAATTTTTCTTGGTTTGGTGGGCTTTGTCTGTTTGTTTTATCCTTGCATACCATGTGTGGTCTGTTAGATCTCCAAAATCAAAATAAACAAAGCTACGAATACAAAAAATTTCACAATAATTTTTATAGTTGTTAAATTGATATGTTTTTTACTAGTTTTTATTTGAGCTTATTGACATCAGTTTTTTTATTTATACTACTAACAATCTACTGCATCAACTAAATATTAAAAATTTTCTCAAATTTTATTTATTTGTTTTTGTGTTTATAGACTTTCTTGTCTTGTAAGTTGTAACATATTATTTCAAGGGATTGAGATAAGGATTAAAGGCACCATGGATGGGGTTGGCCCGTGGGCCAATAATATTCAAATTTAAATTTAGTTGATAAACTTTCAAAAGAAGATAAATTTAGTCAAATTCAAAGAAAATACTGCCACTACGTCCCCACTACGCATCTTTATTTTGTTGTTCCAAGTGGGTTTTTCTTTTTCTGCTTGTGGAATGGCTATTGGCTGGTCGTTGCTAGGGCATGCATCAATATTCAATATTTTAATACAGACGCAGCAAGTTTACTCTATAATTGAGGCATCAACCAAATAAACCTTCTTGATGGTTGGACAGACTTGCACATTAAATTAGTCACATCACTTCATTTTCAGTTCACATTCAAAATCACTAAGCCACAAATTAAAGCTAAGAAAATTTTGAAAGCGAGAGCGAAAATGCATGGAGGAGATTGAGATTTTTCGCGTGTTTTATCTATATAACTTTAATGAATAATCCAAACAAGGACGTGGAAATCCAACTACATAGTGATACATGTTCTAACCCGTACTAATGGAGTTCTTCTACTCACAAAAATAAAAAATCAAAATAAAATAGGTGTCACAGTAAATTAATGAAAATTTTATATGGACCGACCACAACTGAAAATCAGAATATTATTATAAAAAATATTTTCATATATATTAAGGTATGTCATAGAGCTTAAAATTGCTCCATGATTAACTTACCCACTATCGGTGCATTAATATTTGGGGCAAGGTGACTAGGCCTCATTGTAACAGTGGCAATGTTCGCGCAAGTTCAAGTCCAACCTCTCTCCTAATTAAATGCTAAATCCAAGAATGTGGCTAATAGCTTGCCTTTGGCTTTTGAGGAACATTTTTTTTTTTGAACGTTCTTGGATTTAGTTGTCAGCTTGTGAATAGCTTCTCATAAGAAATTGTGTGTTTAGATATAGTTTATTGCTGAAAAAAATGAAAATTAAAAATGAAAAATACCATAACAAAATAATTTATAAATATATGAATAATATCATGAGACTATTTTTAATAAAAGTTTTAATTAAAAAAAATTTATAAATTTCATAAACAATACATGAGACTCATGGATTAAATGCCTGACACCAAATGTAGACGGCAAACGTAGAAGCCAAACCCATGGCATGGCTGTCCAACAAAAGTGTGTGTTAGGTGTATTGTCTCTCTCCTGAGCTGACAATCTTTTTCTAGACCGAAATTGGTGAATGTAGCCAGAAATTGACGTGGTACGTTGAGAGAATCTTTTGGGCCCCATTTCTTTCTGGACAAAAATTGACGTGGATCTTCTTTTCCAAACATTGACCAGAAACACACATGGGCCATTGACCAAAAAGACACACATATTACTTCTTAATTAAAGGTCTGTTTGGTATATGTGTTAAAAATAAAAATTGTTATTTAAAAATATTTGTGAAAATATATATGGACGAAAAAGTATGTAAAAATACGTTTAATGTTATTTAAAAATTGAAAATAGTGTTTAAAAACACAAACTAAATACACCCTAAGTTACCACTATCGGTGCATTAATATTTGGGGTAGGTGATTAGGCCTCATTTGTAACAGTGGCAATGCTCTCTCCTAATTAAATGCTAAATCTAAGAATGTGGCTAATAGCTTGCCTTCGGCTTTTGAGGAACATTTTTTTTTTGAACGCTCTTGGATTTAGTTGCTAGCTTGTGAATAGCTCCTCATACAAAATTGTGTATTTAAATACTGCTTATTATTAAAAAATAAAATTAAAAATTAAAAATATTATAATAAAATAATTTTTAAATATATAAATAATATCGTGAAACTTTTTTTAATAAAAGTTTTAATTAAATAAAGAGATTTGTAAATTTTATAAACAATACACGAGATCCTCGATTTAAATGCCTGACGCCAAACGTTGACGCCAAACCCATCGCTGACTCTCAACACATGCATGACTGTCCAGAAATTGGTGAATTTGGTGAATGTAGCCAAAAATTGATGAATGTAGCCAGAAATTGACGTGGATCTTCTTTTGCAATAAAAAAATGTTACCTAGCACCTTCTTGATTGGATTTTATAAAATGAATGGATAGTCGCCAACAGGCCGCTAATCTCACAAACACACACACATATAGTCGGCTAGATGAGATTCCTATTATGACCATTGACCAGAAACACACACATATTGCTTCATGATTAAGTTACCCACTATCGGTGCATTAATATGTGGGGGCAAGGTAACTAGGCCTCATTTGTAACAGTGGCAATGTTCGTGCAAGTTCAAGTCCAGCCTCTCTCCTAATTAAATGCTAAATTCAAGAATGTGGCTAATAGCTTGCCTTTGGCTTTGAGGAACAAATTTTTTTTTTGAACGTTCTTGGATTTAGTTCCCAGCTTGTAAATAGCTCCTCATAAGAAATTGTGTGTTTGAATACTGTTTATTGTTAAAAAATGAAGAAAAATGCTAACAAGTAGGGGTGTGCGCAGTTCGGTTAGCTCGTTTTTTTTTTTCAAATTTGTTACCAAACCGATAGGGATCAGTTTTGTAATAATTAAAACCAATGCATACCGATTAGGGTCAGTATTCTGACCTATAGTGGTGCAGTTTGATCAGCTCGGTTTAATCGGTTTGGTTGGTTTGATTTGAAACATTAACAAAAAATATGTTCACATTAAAAAAATTATATATGTTCAACAAATCTGTTCACATTAAAAAATCTGTTCACATAAAAAAAAAATATATGTTCAACAAATAAGTTCACATAAAAAAAAAATGTTTTCATTAACTTTTGTGATCCGCTGGGTTAACATTTCCCTCCAATTCCATCACAGAAGTTATACAACCTTTCTTTCGTATATACATAGAATTCATTACTTCCATCCATCATGATCCAAAGGCTGTACATACATCAATATCAGTTAAAGTCTCAACCAAGAAAAAAAGATTGACAAAAAACAGAGAAGATTTCTCAAGAAAGTTCAGTATAAGTTTCATCCAGCAGATGTGGAAGGAATTTGTGTCCCACGTGCATTTTCTGAACAATGCACCTGTCCCAACTATAATGTATCAACTATCAACTATCAACCCGCATTAAAGTTCAGCTAAAATTTGACAGATTTTGAATATAAAAGAAACATATTTATTTCTTATTATATATATATATATACACACACACAAAATGACTTAAGTATATGGGTTAGTATCATGAGAAATCAAGACCCAATATTGTTGATGATAAAGAGATCAGTGTTGACCAAGACATAAAAAGTATTTACACATATATTAACCCTCAGTTCTATCATACATGCCATAATCATACACTATGCAAATCATAAAAGCACATCTGAACACAAACTAAACAATGCAAACTATTTTCCAAGGTTGCAAGAAGTCATCACAAATAAGCGCAGCAGTAATATGTATAATACCTTCATCAGTACTAGTAATCTAGAATATTATTATAATGTTCTGAAACTGACTCACCAATTTTGAGCGGCGAGAGCTCAGAGGCGAGGCCGCGTCAGGCCAGCAAGAGGCTAGAGGCCAAAGTGAGAGAGAGAGAGTTAAGGGTTATGAGAGAGAACAGAGTGAATTTATACCTAGGGAAATCTGAAAACCTAGCATAAAACAGTGCCGTTTTGTTGTGTGTGGGTGTGTGTGTGTGTGTGTGTGTGTTTTTTTTTTTTTTTTTTAAATAATAATACCAATACGATGCTGTTTTTAGTAAAAAAAATTAAAAAGGATACTTATTACTTGCTGGGTAAACAACGCCGTAAGCACTAAGCAGAAGCCAAAAGCCCAGAAAGCAGAACACAGAAGCACTCATCGGTTCGGTTCAGCTCTCAACGGTGCTGGATTTCCTTCTCTGATCTCTTCACCGCACTGGCATTGGAACTTCGTTCGTGTTCCGATCGCCGGCATCAGCTCCATAAGTCGGTGAAAGCGGCAGTGCAGGAGTGTCGGTGCCGGTCGGTCTTGTCGACTCCGATAAAGGTTTGCATAGTCCTACTAACGAGTGCCCTTAGGGCATTGGTTAATAATCAATTTTAGAAAATTTTTGATACCACTTTTATGAGAAATGAAAAAAAACTGTCAAAATATTAATTACTTTTTTTTTTTTTCATTTTTTATAAAATTTTTCTTTAAATAGATTATTAACCAGTGCTCTAAATGCACTCGTTAGCATTTCTTAAAAATAAAAACTAAAAATTGAAAATATTGTAACAAAATAATTTTTAAATATATAAATAGTATCATAAGACCTATTTTTAATACAAATTTTAATTAAAAAAAGAGATTTATAAATTTTATAAACAATGCACGAGACTTACTGTCTAAATGCTGACAGCAAATGTAGACGGCAAACCCATCGCTGACTCTCAACACATGTATGACTATCTAGCAAAAGTGTGTGTTAGGTGTATTGTCTCTCTCCTGACTCCTGAGATGACAATTTTTTAGGCCCCATTTCTTTCTAGATAGAAATTGACGTGGATCTTCTTTTCCAATAAAAAAAAATGTTACCTAGCACCTTCTTGATTGGATTTTATAAAATGAATGAATAGTTGCCAAACAGGCCGCTAATCTCACAAACACACACATATATAGGATGACTTTGATTCAGCTTTTTAAAGTTGGGCTTTTTAAAAAAGTTGAGTTTTTAAAAAGTGCATAATGAAAAAGTGGTTTTCAAAAAGTTGAGTGTTTGGTAAAAACTGTTAAAAAGTGATTTTTCAAAAAGCTGAGTGTTTGACTAGCATTTATAAAAGTGGAGGTTTGAGTTGTAAATTACCAAAAAGGACAAGATATATATATATATATATATATAAGAATTCTTTGTTTTAATTATCTCTCTTCATGCAAGTTATGGACACAACATTTTTACAAAAATTTCACAATAAAGTTTATATGACAAGTTGTTAATGGTAGATAAAAAAATAATAATGTCATTAGTAGGTCCAAATGAGAACCAATAACAACTTACTGTGTAAAATTTATTATGAGAAGTGTTACGTTCACAATATTTTTCACAACAAAATTTATGTGGAAAGTTGTTACTAGTTCTAATTTGAACCCATTACTGAAATTATGTTTTTACTAACTAATATTTACTAATAACAATCTGTTACTTAAAATTTATTGTGAAAATATTGCGGTAGCATTTCTTAATTAGGATTTTTTATTTTTTATATTATTTTTCCTTTCTTCATTTCACTTTCAGCCATAAGTTTCATTTCTTTTTTTCTTTTCTTTTTTTTTTCTTGTATTTTTACCTCCACACACGTGTCCACTATCTCTACCCCCTTCTTTTATTTTCCTTTTCTCCATCATTCATCCTCATTCAGAACGTTCTAGGGAGCTCTATTCCTCCAACTCTCTGTCTCTGTCTCTGTCTCTGTCTCTCTCTCTCTCTCTCTCTCTCTCTCTCTCTCTCTCTCTCTCTCTCTCTCTCTATTTTTTTTTTTTTTTTTTTTTTTGCTTTTATTGTTATGAGATTAATTTTGAAATTGTATTTTTGAGTTTGTATTCTAATAATCTGATTATGCTTGAGTTTAGAGATGTTTGAGAGAAAGATTGTTGTGTTTGTAGTGTTTGTTCTGTAGCAGAACAGCACGGAGAGGACCTTTGTAGCAGCACAGTGGGCAATTTGGTAATTTAACACTGCCTCAACGGTAATATTGATGAAACGCGCATGGAATTTCTGATTATGGACCTCTTGAGCTCCTTTTTGCAAACGCGCGTTTCTTCACAAACTCAAAATGCAACTTTTAACAAAAAGTTGCGTTTTATACTAAGCAAACACATAGTGGGTGCTGGCGTTTTTGAAAAGCCAACTTTTGGGCTCAAAACGCCCAAACAAACGGGCACTAATTCTTTACTTCATATTTCATCCACATGATGACGTGTCAAGTTCAAATTACTTCTTCTTTTTTTTTTTTTTTTTTTTTTACTATGATCATTGGATTAAAATCTTTCATCAATACGTGAAATACGGGGAAATTGTCAGACTAATTTCTCAATTAAATTCCTTTTCACATCCAGTGTAGTAAAGATATATAGTATCTTGTTTGCAGTTATGTAGAGCCAAACATGAGGACTTGCAACAGCGTTATTCTGGATGCACGTAAGTTACTGTGACTGTCTGGTAATGCATAATATTCAGTTTGAATTAGTATAAATGATGCTTTTTTTCCCCTTGTGTCCTTTTCTTTTTTCCAAACAAATTTTTAAGATACTTGGGGTGTTTGGTACATGTTTTCAAACAATTAGTTTCTGCTTTCAAACAATTAGTTTCAGTTTTCAAACAATATTATATGTATTTTCATATTTTTTCACTCACACGTATTTTTATACATATTTTCAAACAATAATTTTCAATTTATAAGTGCATGTACCAAACACCTCTTTAGTTTCAGACTTTTTTCCATATCACCCTGCAATTCACCTCATATGTCTCACAAATTTTTTTTACTTTTTATTTTTTACTTTTTCAACTTTTACTTTTTACTTCTCATAAAGTTTTTTTTAACTTTTTTTAATTAAAGGTTGAGATTGAAAGTTACTTTTTACAACTATCAATCTCAGCTATTAAAAGAAATTGCATCAAATGCAATATCCTAAGTAGTGCACCTGATTTATTCCTTTTTCTTTTCGGTATGTATTTCCACATAATATATTTTTATCTATATTTATATATTCTGCTAGGATGGCTCTTTTTCTTAACGTAAATTTCCTGATTTTTCCCTTAGGGCTTGGTTTGATGAGCTACGGAAGAAGCGAATGGAAGAGTTGAGGCGAGCTCTAGAGCTATCTGAGGACTCAATTGGGTTAGTTATTGAAGACTCTGTCTAATCATATGACCCTGTACACTTTTATATTTGTATTAAGACTAAAATGCTTCCTCCCATTTCCCATCCTCTTCAAAAAAGCATATATTAGCAGTATGATGGCATCCCCTTTTGCTTTTCCTTTTTGGTACTATGTTGGTGGTAGATCTAGTCATTTCAATTCCTAAAACTGTCCCTGATGGAAGGCATAATGCAGCACTTTACGTGGGAACAAGTTAAGATATAGAGTCCTACACGGCTACACCTAAAGCATGGATCTCAACTATATCTTCAAAGGACATGTTCTTTAGTTTAGTGTGAATCATTTGTTTAACCTAAGTAGTTAGTTGAAGAAGATGAAGTTGCTTGAACATGCAAGGAGCGCCAATGAGCTATAACTCAACTGGCATAATAATCGGATGGAGGGTAAGGTCTTTGGTTCAAGACCCATTGGGTGAGTGTGTTAACTTACCAATCAAAAGAAGAACAGGTGCTTGAGCATGTGATTAGTCCAAAATTAGAGGTCAGACCGTCAAAGGAGCATGACAAACCATATAATTATAAATTTCCTATTTGATGTATGTTTAAAAATTTTTATTTGCTTTTCTGTTGGGATTTTTAGCCTGCAGCAAGCTATAGTCTGTGTTCTTGCATTTGTGTAGTGATTTGTATAGGTTGCCTGTTCCAGGTCACTAGAATCAAAGCTTGAATTTCTCAAGGCTGAGAAATGGGATGGCTGTCATGTTGGTTATGGCTCCATCCGGACTGAATCACCTGTTCCTTTTCAAAAATCAGAGGGAGTTGAATCTTCTGGTAAAGAGATATCTAAGGATGGGCTATCTGCTGGTAGTTTCACACAGGAAACCCGTAAAAGTTGGTCGCCTGAATGTCAGATTCCTGGAGTGATGCCAACTGAAGAGGTGGAGACAAAGCCAGAAACTTCAGAGTCTTCTGAGCAGGAGAAAGTGTCAGGTATCAAGAAACTGGTAGAGACTTTATATGGGGGACGAGGAGGGGGTGTGAGAAAGAGGAGGGGAAAGAGAAAGAGAAAATATTGCAGTAGGGATGTCAAGGAAGGTAGTGTTGGGGAAAGTGAATTTTTGGGTTTGGCTGATGTTTTAATTCCCTCCCGGTGTAAAGAAAATTCAATCAGCAACAGTGGTGAGGTTGCTAGATCTTCTGGTACTGATAACAGAAGTTTGAGTAAGGATGGAATTGATGTTCTGATGGAGATTTATAATTCTCTTTTGGAGAATAAAAGTGCAAGTGTCTTCCGTCGACGACTTGATAGCCAGGTATGGACAAATAATTTGATGCTTGATCACCGTCTTACCATCATTCTAGACTGCACCTACAATTTGTTCTAGATTTCTTATCATCTACATCATTGAATCAACTAATCTAAATCTTAATCTTACACATCTATGATCTTCACTTGCAACTAAGAATAAACCATTTGACTCATGCATGGATCTCATATTAGTTATTTATATTCCATAACAGAAGAGGGGAAGATACAAGAAAATGATCCAGCGGCACATGGATTTTGACACAATAAGATCAAGAATTGCTAGCCATTCCATCACATCTGCTTTGGAACTCTTCCGAGATCTACTGCTGCTCAGTAACAATTCATTGGTCTTTTACTCCAAGAACACACGTGAATATAAATCGGCTCTACTCCTCAGAGACCTCATCACCCAAAAATTGAGGCAGCATTCTAGGGATTCTAGCAGCAAGGCTACCACTGCCAACCATTCCATTGAAACCCCAATGCCTAATCGTACTGTCAAACCCCGAAGTGCTCGCCCTGCCAACAACAAGGCGCCAGGAAAAGTAGCTAATACCGGCAATGCTGCTACGAAGACCTCAAGTGGAGGTAAAAGACCAAGTATTGCTGATTTCCCTTCATCATTAGAATACTTGGCTGTGACAAATAAAGGCTTTGGTCGGTCAAGAAAAAGTGGACGTGGAAGTGCTCGTCAAGAACCTGTTGCTCCCATGAAAGGAAGGAAGAGAGTTCAAGCAAGGTAAATATGCTAGTCTTTTTTCGTACCTTTTTTTCCTTTCAAACCCAGTTGTAGTCCCAGGCTCTAGATTCGGCATTTCAGGGCCTTTCGGTGTACAAAATTTTTTCCTTTTTTCTGTTGAATAATATTGTACTGCTAATGTAAGTTGGAAATAAAAAAAGGCTTTGCCTGAGGGTGCCTTTTGCATATCACTTTGATAATGCAAATTTTTAATAGGTGTTGTGGCCCTCTCCACCAATTAAGCTTAGCGAATGAATATAGATAGCTAAATATTGTGGCCACCAGGCTAACCAAAGAAATTGGTAGAAAATCCCAAAAAATAGTATAAAACTTCAAAAAATTAAAAACCATCATTCCTACTTTATTTCTAGCCAAATAGGGCCGGAAATGGCCAAAAAAGAGGAAAAAAAAATTTGTTTGGAGTCCATTCCTACCCAACCCTATTTAGAAAATTCCCAAAAAATTTAATAAAGATTGAAAAAATTAAAAAATATTATTCTGGCTTTATTTCTAGCCAAATTGGGCCGGGAAAAAGAGAAGAAAAATCAATTTCGTTCCGAGTCCGTTCCTACCAGACCCGGTCTAGAAAATTCCCAAAAAATAGTATAAAAATTCAAAAAATTAAAAAAAAAAAAAAAAACATCATTTCGGCTCTATTTCTAGCCAAATTGGCCAGAGAAAGGTAGAGAAAGAGAAGAAGAAAAAATTTCGTTCCGAGTCCATTCTTACCCGACCCAGTCTAGAAAATTCCGAAAAAATAATATAAAAATTCAAAAAAATTGAAAAACATCATTCTTGCTTTACTTCTAGCCAAATTGGCCCAAGAAAGGCTAAGAAAGAGAAAAAGAAAAAATTTTGTCCCGAGTCCGTTCCTACCAGACCTGGTCTAGAAAATTCCCAAAAATAGTATAAAAATTCAAAAAACATCATTCCTGCTTTATTCTAGCCAAACTGGCCAGAGAAAGGTTGAGAAAGAGAAGCAAAATAATTTTCATTTCGAATCCATTCCAACCTGACCCAGTCTAGAAAATTCCCAAAAATAGTATAAAAATTCAAAAAATTAAAAAACATCATTCCTGCTTTATTTCTAGCCAAACTGGCCCAAGAAAAGCTTAGAAAGAGAAGAAGAAAAAATTTCGTTCCGAGTCCGTTCCTACCCAACCTGGTCTAGAAAATTCCCAAAAAATTGTATAAAAATACAAAAAAAAAAATTAAAAAAAATCATTCCGGCTTTATTTCTTGCCAAATCGGGCTGGGAAAGGCTGAGAAAGAGAAGAAAAATCAATTTCGTTCCGAGTCTGTTCCTACCCGACCCGGTCTAGAAAATTCCCAAAAAATAGTATAAAAATTTAAAAAAAAATTAAAAAAAAATCATTCGGGCTTTATTTCAAGCCAAATCGAGCCAAATGGCCAAGAAAGAAAAGAAGAAAAACAAAATGTGTTCCTACCCAACCTTGTCTAGAAAATTCCCAAAAAATTGTATAAAAATTCAAAACAAAAAAAAAAATCATTCCAGCATTATTTCACGCCAAATCGGGTCGAAAAAGGCCAAGAAAGAGAAGAAAAATCAATTTCGTTCCAAGTCCGTTCCTACCCGACCAGGTCAAGAAAATTCCGAAAAAATAGTATAAAAATTCAAAAAATTAAAAAACATCATTCTAGATTTATTTCAAGCCAAATCGGGCCGAGAATAACTGAGAAAGAGAAGAAATTTTTTTTCAGTCCGAGTCCATTCCTACCCGATCCGGTCTAGAATATTCCCAAAAAATAGTATAAAATTAAAAAAGAAATTAAAAAAACATCATTCTAGCTTTATTTCTAGCCAAACCGTGCCGGGAAAGACCGAGAAAGAGAAGAAAAAAAAATTTGTTCCGAGTTCGTACCTACCCAACCCGGTCTAGAAAATACACAAAAAACAGTACAAAAATTCAAAAAAATTAAAAAAACATCATTCCAGATGTATTTCTAGCCAATCCGGGCCTAGAAAGGCCGAGAAAGAGGAAAAAAAAAATTTCATTTCGAGTCCGTTTCTACCCAACCCTATGTAGAAAATTACCAAAAAATTGTATAAAAACTCAAAAAATTAAAAAATATCATTCTAGCTTTATTTTTGGCCAAATCGGGATGGGAAAGGCTGGGAAAGAGAAGAAAAAACAATTTCGTTCCGAGTACGTTCCTACCCGACCCAGTCTTGAAAATTCCCAAAAAATAGTATAAAATTTACAAAATTTAAAAACATCATTCATGCTTTATTTCTAGCCAAACTGGCCCGACATAGGCTGAGAAAGAGAAGAAGAAAAAATTTTGCTTCGAGTCCGTTCCTACCCAACCATATTTAGAAAATTCCCAAAAAATTGTATAAAGAATCAAAAAATTAAAAAAATATCATTTTGGCTTTATTTCTAGCCAAATAAGGCCGGGAAAAAGAGAAGAAAAATCAATTTCGTTCCGAGTATGTTCCTACCTGACCCAGTCTAGAAAATTCCCAAAAAATAGTATAAAAATGCCGAGAAAGAGAAAAAAAAAATTTTTCATTCTGAGTTCGTTCCTACCCAACCCTGTGTAGAAAATTCCCAAAAAATTGTATGAAAATTCAAAAAAAAAAAATCATTTTGGCATTATTTCTAGCCAAATCGGGACGGGAAGGCCGAGAAAGAGAAGAAAAACCAATTTCGTTATGAGTTCGTTCCTACCCAACCCGGTCTAAAAAATTCCCTAAAAATAGTATAAAAATTCAAAAACTTAAAAAACAACATTCCGGCTTTATTTCAAACCAAATTGTGTAGGGAAAGGCTGAGAAAGAGAAGAAAAAAAATTTTCGTTCCGAGTCAGTTCCTACCTGACCTGGTCGAGAAAATTCACAAAAAATAGTATAAAAATTCAAAAAACTAAAAAACATCATTCCAACTTTATTTATAGCCAATCCGGGCCAGAAAAGGGGAAAAAGAGGGAAAAAAATTCATTCCGAGTCCATTCCTACCCAACCCAATGTAGAAAATTACCAAAAAAATTGTATACAGAACTCAAAAAATTAAAAAACATCATTCTGGCTTTATTTCTAGCCAAATTGGGAGGGGAAAGGCCGGGAAAGAGAAGAAAAAATAATTTCGTTCCGAGTACGTTCCTACCCAACTCGGCCTTGAAAATTCCCAAAAAATAGTATAAAATTTAAAAATTTTAAAAACATCATTCCTGCTTTATTTCTAGCCAAACTGGCACGAGATAGGCTGAGAAAGAGAAGAAGAAGAAATTTCGTTTCGAGTCCATTCCTACCCAACCCTGTTTAGAGAATTCCCAAAAAATTGTATAAAGATTCAAAAAATTAAAATATATCATTCTAGCTTTATTTCTAGCCAAATCGGGCCGGGAAAAAGAGAAGAAACATCAATTTCATTTCGAGACTGTTCCTACCCAACCCTTTGTAGAAAATTCCCAAAAAATAGTATAAAAATGCCGAGAAAGAGAAGAAAAAAAAATTTTCATTCCAAATCCATTCCTACCCAACCCTGTCTAGAAAATTCCCAAAAAAAGGTACAAAAATTCAAAAAATTAAAAAACATCATTCCAGCATTATTTCTAGCCAAATCGGGCTGGGAAAGGCCGAGAAGAACAAGAAAAATCAATTTCATTCCAAGTCCATTCCTACCCAACCTAGTCTAGAAAATTCCCAAAAAATAGAATAAAAATTCAAAAAATTAAAAAACATCATTTTGGATTTATTTCAAGCCAAATTGGCACGGGAATAGCTGAGAAGAGAAGAAAAAAATTTTCAGTCCGAGTCCGTTCCTACTCGATCCGGTCTAGAAAATTCCCAAAAAATAGTATAAAAATTAAAAAACATCGTTCTAGCCAACTTGACCGGATCTAGAAAATTCACAAAAAATAGTATAAAAACTCAAAAAGATGAAAAACATCATTCCGGCTTTATTTCTAGCAAATCCGAGCCTAGAAAGGCCAAAAAAGAGGAAAAAAATAGAATTCATCAATACTAACAATCAAAAGGCAGACATATTCACCAAACCACTTGATGGCCAAGGTTTGAAAAATTCACAAACAAAACTCTTTATCGGAGTATGATTGGTAGTCTCCTCCATCTCACAGCTAGCAGGCCAGATATTGCATTCAGTGTCGGAGTCTGTGCAAGATTTCAAGCCGCTCCTAAAGAATCCCATTTAACAGCAGTTAAGCGAATTATTTGCTATGTAAATGGCACATCTGACTATGAGATTTGGTATACAAAGGATTCGAATGAGTGTTTGGTAGGATATTCTGATGCTGACTGGGCAGGGTGCATAGATGATAGAAAAAGTACTTCTAGTGGGTGTTTCTATCTTGGAAACAACTTAGTTTCATGGATGAGCAAAAAGCAAAATTCAGTATCACTGTCAACGGCTGAAGCTGAATACATTGCAGTAGGAAGTTGTTGTGCACAACTGCTATGGATGCGAAAGCTACTGCATGACTATGGCATTTCTCAAGACACCATGTGTGTGTTCTGTGATAATACAAGTGCCATAAACCTGTCAAAGAATCCGGTTCAGCACTCCAAATCAAAGCATATCGAGATCTGTTATCATTTCATTCGGGACTTGGTAGAAGACAAGACAGTGTGTCTAGAATTCATCAATACTAACAATCAAAAGGCAGACATATTCACCAAACCACTTGATGGCCCAAGGTTTGAAAAATTCACAAACAAAACTCTTTATCGGAGTATGATTGGTAGTCTCCTCCATCTCACAGCTAGCAGGCCAGATATTGCATTCAGTGTCGGAGTCTGTGCAAGATTTCAAGCCGCTCCTAAAGAATCCCATTTAACAGCAGTTAAGCGAATTATTCGCTATGTAAATGGCACATCTGACTATGAGATTTGGTATACAAAGGATTCGAATGAGTGTTTGGTAGGATATTCTGATGCTGACTGGGCAGGGTGCATAGATGATAGAAAAAGTACTTCTGGTGGGTGTTTCTATCTTGGAACCAACTTAGTTTCATGGATGAGCAAAAAGCAAAATTCAGTATCACTGTCAACGGCTGAAGCTGAATACATTGCAGTAGGAAGTTGTTGTGCACAACTGCTATGGATGCGAAAGCTACTGCATGACTATGGCATTTCTCAAGACACCATGTGTGTGTTCTGTGATAATACAAGTGCCATAAACCTATCAAAGAATCCGGTTCAGCTCTCCAAATCAAAGCNGAGGAAAAAAATTTTTTGTTCCAAGTCCGTTCCTACCCAACCCTGTGTAGAAAATTAACAAAAAATTGTATAAAAATTTAAAAAAAAAAAAAAAAAAAAAAAAAAACATCATTTTGGCATTATTTCTAACCAAATCGGGACGGGAATGGCTGGGAAAGAGAAGAAAAATCAATTTCGTTCTGAGTACGTTCCTACCCGACCCAGTCTAGAAAATTCCCAAAAAATAGTATAAAATTTTAAAAATTAAAATAAAATTAAATTAAATTAAAAAAAAAAAAAAAAACTTTTCCTGCTTTATTTCTAGCCAAACTGGCCCGAGAAAGGCTGAGAAAGAGAAGAAGAAAAAATTTCGTTCCAAGTCCGTTCCTACCTGACCCGGTCTACAAAATTCCCAAAAATAGTATAAAAATTTTAAAATTAAAAACCATCATTCCAGCTTTATTTCTAGCTAAACAGAGCCGGGAATGGCCAAAAAAGAGCTAAAAAAAAAAAAAAAAAATTTCGTTCCGAGCCCGTTCCTACCCACCCTGTCAAGAAAATTCCCAAAAATTGTATTAAAATTCAAAAAATTAAAAAACATCAATCTACCTTTGTTTCTAGCCAAATTGAGCCGGGAAAGGCCAAGAAAGGGAAGAAAAATCAATTTCATTCCAAGTCCATTCCTACCTGACCCGGTCTAGAAAACTCCCAAAAAATAGTATAAAAATTGAAAAAATTAAAAAACATCATTCCGGCTTGTAGCCAAACCAGCCCGAGAAAGGTGGAGAATGAGAAGAAGAAAAAATTTCGTTCCGAGTCCGTTCCTACCCAACAAGGTCTTGAAAATTCCCAAAAAATAGTATAAAAATTTTAAAATAAAAAAAAAAAAAATCATTCCAGCTTTATTTCTAACCAAATCGAGCCTGAAAAAGTCGGGAAAGAGAAGAAAAAAAAAATCTGAGTCCATTCCTACTCAACCCGGTCTAGAAAATTCCAAAAAATAGTATAAAAATTCAAAAAATTACAAAAAAAAAAAAAAAAAAACATCATTTCTGCTTTATTTCTAGCAAAACTGGCCTGAGAAAGGCTGAGAAAGTGAAGAAGAAAAAAATTTCGTTACGAGTTCGTTCCTACCCGACCCGGTCTTAAAAATTCCCTAAAAATAGTATAAAAATTCAAAAACTTAAAAAA
This sequence comes from Quercus suber, assembly GCF_002906115.3. Taxonomy (NCBI): domain Eukaryota; kingdom Viridiplantae; phylum Streptophyta; class Magnoliopsida; order Fagales; family Fagaceae; genus Quercus; species Quercus suber. Next base: position 188,770 of record NW_027070081.1, read on the forward strand.
CATAATTCTGGCTTTATTTCTAGCCAAATCATGCCGGGAAAGGCTGAGAAAGAGAAGAAGAAAAAAAATTCGTTACAAGTCCGTTCCTACCTGACCCGGTCTAGGAAATTGACAAAAATTAGTATAAGAATTCAAAAAAAAAAAAACTAAAAAACATCATTCCGGCTTTATTTCTAGCCAATACGGCCCAAAAAGGCTGAAAAAGAGAAAAAAAATTGTTCCGAGTCCATTCCTACCCAACCCTGTGTAGAAAATTACCAAAAAATTGTATAAAAACTCAGAAAATTAAAAAACATCATTCTGGTAAAATCGGGATGAGAAAGCCGGGAAAGAGAACAAAAAACAATTTCGTTCCGAGTACGTTCCTACTCGACCCGGTCTTGAAAATTCCCAAAAAATAGAATAAAATTTAAAAAATTTAAAAACATCATTCCTGCTTTATTTCTAGCAAAACTAGCCTGAGATAGGCTGAGAAAGAGAAGAAGAAAAAATTTCGTTTCGAGTTTGTTCCTACACAACCCTGTTTAGAAAATTCCCAAAAATTGTATGAAGGTTCAAAAAATTAAGAAATATCATTCTAGCTTTATTTCTAGCCAAATCGGGTAGGGAAAAAGGGAAGAAAAATCAATTTCGTTTCGAGTCTGCTCCTACCCAACCCGGTCTAGAAAATTCCCAAAAACTAGTATAAAAATACCGAGAAAGAGAAGAAAAAAATTTCGTTCCGAGTTCGTTCCTACCCCACCCTGTTTAGAAAATTCCCAAAAATGAATAAAAATTAAAAAAAAAAAACTAAAAAATATCATTCCGGCATTATTTCAAGCCAAATCAGGCCGGAAAAGGCTGAGAAAGAGAAGAAAAATCAATTTCGTTCCAAGTCCGTTTCTACCCGACCCGGTCTAGAAAATCCCAAAAAATAGGATAAAAATTTAAAAAATTAAAAAACATCAGTCAGATTTATTTCAAGCCAAATCGGCAAGGAATGCTGAGAAGAGAGAAAAAAAAATTAGCCGAGTCCGTTCCTACTCGATCCTCTAGAAAATTACAAAAAATAGTATAAAATTAAAAAATAAAATATAAAAAACATTTCTGTTTTTTCTACAACGCCGGAAACGAGAAAGAAAAAAATTGTTCCATCTCATCCTACCACCGGATCTAGAAAATACACAAAAACATAGTAAAAAATTCAAAAGATTGAAAAACATCATTCCCTTGTATTTGCTAAATCCGAGCCTTAGAAAGGCCGAGAAAGAGGAGAAAAAAAATTTTTTTTCTTCAGTCCGTTCTCTACCCAACCCTAGTGTAGAAAATTACAAAAAAATTGTAAAAAATAAAAAAAAAAAAAAAAAAAAACTATCATTTGCATTATTTTACGCCAAATCGGATGGGAATAGGTCGGAAAGAGAAAGAAAAACAATTTCGTTCCGAGTACTCCTACCCCGACCAGTCTAGAAAATCCCAAAAATATAGTATAAAATTTACAAAATAAATTAAAAATAAAAACTATTCCTGCTTTATTTCTAGCCAAACTGGCCCGGAAAGGCTGAGAAAGAGAAGAAGAAAAAATTGCTTCCAAGTCCGTTCCTACCTAACCGGTCATAGAAAATTCCCAAAAAATTGTATAAAAATTTTAAAAATAAAAAATCATTCATTGCTTTATTTCTAGCCAAACAAGCTGAAGGCCAAAAAAGCTAGAAAAAAAAGAAAAACAATTTCGTTTCCGAGTATTCCTACCTACCCAGCTAGTCAAGAAAAATTCCCAGATTGTATTAAAAATTCAAAAAATTTTTTAAAAAATCAATTTGCCTATATTTCTAGCCAAATCGGGCCGGAAAGGCCGAGAAGAGAAGAAAAATCAATTTCGTTCAAGTTCGTTCCTACCAGACCCGTCTAGAAAATTCCCAAAAAATAGTATAAAAAATCAAAAAATTAAAAAACATCATTTCGCTTTATTTCAACCAAACCTGCCCGAGAAAGGTGGAGAAAGAGAAGAAGAAAAAATTTCAGTTCTAAGTCCAGTTCCTACCCGACCGGTCTTAGAAAATTCCCACAAAAATAGTATAAAAATTCAAAAAATTAAAAAAACATCATTCCATCTTTATTTCTAGCCAATCGGGTAGAAATGTGAGAAAAGAGGAAAAAATTTTTTTCATTCCGAGTCCGATTCCTACCCAACCTGGTCTTGAACATTCCCAAAAATAGTATAAAAATTTTAAAAATTAAAAAACCATCATTGCAGTTTTATTTCTTGCTAAACAGAGCAAAGAATGGCCGAAAAAGAGCGAAAAAAAAAAAAAAAAAAAAAAAAAAAAAAAAAGAATTTCGTTCCAAGTCCATTCCAACCCAACCTTTAAAGAAAATTCCAAAAAATTGTACAAAAATTCAAAAACATCAATCTGCCGTTATTTCAAGCCAAATCGGGACGGGAAAGCCGAGAAAAGAAGAAAAAATCAATTTCGTTCTGAGTCCGTTCCTACCCGACCCGATCTAGAAAGTTCCCAAAAAATAGAATAAAAATTCAAAAAATTAAAAACATCATTCTGGCTATATTTTTTTGAAATTCTCTTATTCGGGTCGGGTAAAAACGCTTAGATCGAAAACTTTTTTTCTCCCTTTCCCGCCTGCTCCGACCCGAATTTGGCTTAGAAATGAAGCCAGGAATGATGTTTTTCAATTTTTTGATTTTTGTATAATTTTTCATTGGAATTCTCTCAGTTGGGGTGAAAACTGACTCGGAAGAAACTTTTTTCCTTTTTTCCCCTTTCTGCTGTCCCGGACATTTTGGCTATAAATCAATTGGATGATGTTTTTCATGTTTTTGAATTTTTATGCTATTTTTTCGGAATTCTCTAATTGGGGTCAAGTAAAAACCGCTCGGATCGATAACTTTTTTTTTCCCTTTCTCAGCCTGGCCCGAGCCGTTTTTGTAACCCCGGCCCAATTTTATAATTAAACTATATGTTTAAGTGGTTAATTACTATTTTAATCCACTTCTTTTTATAATTAATATAAGAGTATTAATCAGCATATTATTTTATAATATCTTTGAATAAGAATTGTAAAAATCATAAAATATGAATGGTTAATTTATTATGTATATATATATATACTAAGAATGGACAAAGCTATATTAAATCATTAAGTTATGAGATATATATATATATAATATATATTTAGTATGATGCATGGTTGGTGTTGTAAATAGGCATATGATGCATGAGTTATGATAGTAGAAATCCACTCACTTGCAACCAATGAGAATTCAACACATGTAAAGCCAAAGTTTCATGCATCTTGACAAGCCAAAGACCAAGACTTGGTGGCCATGCAATCACCAAGTTCCACCTCATTTTTCCTTGACTTTTCAATGTAATTAGAACATGCAAGCAACTCACTTCCTCTCATTTCCCACGGGTCACACAAATCTGAAGTTTCACCTCACTTTTCTCTCTTTTCTCTTGAGGAAAGTGCTAGGAAGCTTCCTTGAGTCTTCTCTCAAGTCCACGGGTTCACACACTCAAAAGGAAGACAAAAGTCTTCTCCCTTATCTTACTTTCTTGGCTGTCCCAGAGGTCCAGCAGCTCCTTATCTTTTTCTCCTTCCTTTTTCTTTGTTCTTGGTTTTTCTTCTCTCTATTGCTCTTGCACGGCAGCATCTCTCCCTCACTCTCACGCCAAAAATCATAGATATCTCTCTAAGAAGAAATTAAGAGCCTAACACTAGGTTTCATCTTCAAAGTGCGTGGGTAAGTAAATTACCTCATATTTTTGGGTGTTTTGATAGTATAATTGTTTTGTTTATTTCCTTCTTTGTTCTCTGTTCTGATTTTAGAAGATGAACTTATGATTCTGTTTTAGTGACTTGAAAGTTTGATGATATTTGGTCTATTGGATGATTATTTAGGTATTTTAATATGTGTATTATAGGAATAAAAATACCTAAGTGATATGAAGGCCAATTCTATTTGTTGATGATTTTAGAAAGAATATGTACTGAAGCTGTCTCTGTGACAGATTTGAGGTTTACAACAAGAAAATTCTGTATTAAATCATATTTTGTGAATTAGGATGCTACGAATAGTTTGTATGAACCCTAAGACACGTATGGTTGTTGTGGAAGTGGTTTCACAACATTTGGATGAATAGAAAAATAATTATTTAATTTATAATTGCATGATTTTCTGCCAGGACAGAACTGAACACGTTGGCTTGTATGATTTTTATAAATCATAATTTTATTCTTTGACTATGAAATTTTTATGTATGTACTGGACATACAGGGGAATTGCTCTGTAAAATTTCATGAGGTTTGGATGTGAATTGGTTGTCTATTTGTATTTTATAAGTAAAGTATAAGTTGTTGGAATGAAACGTGAACAGCAGGGACATGCCTAACTTTGAGGATTTAATTCTAGAGTTAGGGTAAAATGATTGAGCTATAATTTATTCTGCTCATCATATGATATGTCTAGATCATAGAGTGATTTTTGTATAACTTGGTTCAAGGTTTTAGTACTTAAAGAAGGGGTTCTAAACCATTCAACGGTTGTATTATGAATTTGTTATTGAACATGCTGTATGTTTCCTTAAGTGTGTATATGGTTACATGACAATGCTTAAAAGAGTTTATGTTTATGCATGCATTGTTGCCTAAGCTCAAAGCACCTTTTGAAATGAAGTTGGCTGTTATGAGAGTAATGTGAGAATGTTGGTTTTTATGATTTAATACATCATGTTGTATGATGAATGAATTTTGTGTGTGGGAACCTCGTTGAGGTGGGATTAGGATTTCCTTAATTTTAAGAGATAGGCTTTGAGATGAATGTGTAAGTTTATGATGAGGAAGTTATGGATAGTAATAAGTTTTGATTTCGGTTTAGGTGTTACAGCCGCCGGGTCTAAGCTCCTTCGACTTTAGGGCTCTCGGTTCCTCTGCTATCAGGTAAGGGATAAGTTATATGAGCATTTGGTAAGTCATGAGGTTATTTTAGAGTAAATTATGCATTAAAATGTTTTTGATTAGAGATATGGCATGTAAGCATTATTTAGACAAAGATATGTTCATGGGCTTTCGAAACCCTATACGTATGATTTAAGCATATTGATGCTATGACTAATTCCATGAACATGATGTTTAAAGAAAAGAATGGAAATGCTATTATTATGAAATGTTATACAAAATAAGAAATTTCAGTATGATGTAATGTATGAAATGTTTTCGGGTTATGTCCTCTGGTGATCTGAACTCGGCTAGTAGGGGTTAATTACTAGCTTTCCATGGAAAATGTTATCTGTTTGGCCATTTAAAGTAGAGAGAAATGGGGCTGCCCGTAACTCTAGGCCATTTAAAGTAGAGGAAATGGGGTTGCCCGTAACTCTAAGGCCTTCTCCCCATAATGTGTACGGACGCGGGGAGGAACAAACCTGGAGGGGATGTGCCATCAGGCCTCCAAAGGGGACAATATCATACACATGAGGGCACCCAAATGTGATGAGGCCTTCTCTGTACAGACTTACAGCTAGGGACTAACCAATAAGTTATTTATGAACAGTTATGTTATGTTATAATTATGCATGAGAGAATTATTTTATTTAAATGCATTGGGAAAGGTTAAAAGCTCTCATGAAAAGAAGAAGTTTCTAATGAAAAGAAAGCTGTTCATTAAAGATAAAAGTTTCTGAATTCTGTGATGTTATAAAGACAAAGTTACCGATTATCTGATTTAAGTTAAAATGATTATTTTGTAATGAAAATATGTATGGTGACTTTGTAAGAAATGAAAGAAATTCAATCCGAAAGATTTTGGTAATATTATTCTGACAGAAAAGGAGAACGATTATTTACCTATGAAAAGCATACAAGCTATTATTATAAATAGTATAAAATACTATGCATGAAATGATGTTCTCCTATCCAAACGTTGATAAAATGAAATAAATTGATTTACATGCATCCTTATTGAATTCTCATATATCTTACCTTTACTGAGCTGTGTAGCTCACCCCTTCCACTCTTTCAGTTAGCAGGTTTTAATTTGGAGCAGAGGGAGCCTTAGTCAAGTTTTGGAAGGAGCTGGTTTTAGTTTATATGTATAGATCCTAAAGTAGTATTTGATGTTTAGTTTTGCAGTATTGTGAATTTTAGGATCTAATGAAAGTTGTACCTTAAGGTATTAAAAGATGTATTATGTGAAAGTATGAAATTTGAAAGACTGGTGAATTATGTTATTCTTTGAGTTCAGTATAGATGCTCTGAATGTCAAGTGAAAAATTATACCATTTAAGTAAAGAAACAAGGATTTAAATAAAGAGAGAAGCTTTTGTAAAAGCTCTTGTGAAAGTCTCATTAAAAGTTAAGTTGGTTCTTGTTAATATTAGGTTTAAACTTGATATTAGCATGCCGGTCATGGTCACAAATCCGAGTATCGGGTTTGGGGGCGTGACAGTTTTGGCTTGAAATGATGTTAGGATGATGTTTTTCTATTGTAAAGTTGTTATTTACAACTATGTTTTTTGTTGGCTTTTATTCCGTGCCAAATTTGATTTTAATCATTATCAATCGTTTATACCCTGTATCTATTGTGGGATTTGTTGTAAGGGATGTGTGATAAAGAGAGAGTGTGTAGACTCAAGCATTTGAAGGCTGAAGAATTCTCACGTATTAACCCATGTATCCCAACTACGTTCCTTAGTGGATTATTTGACCGCTTGGAGGGCGGACGGAGAGTTTTTCGCTGAGCTTCGGTTTCCTCTTCGAAACACGATCGTGGTTATCCGTGTGTTTGCATCTTCTTTCCCTTTACCTTTCCTTATATTTACTGTTGTGTTGATTAGTTTATGGATTAGAGTAGTTTATTTGTTCATTCATTCGCATTTACACTATTCTGACACTTTGTATTAAGTTAGTGTAAAATTTATCGAGCCGTAACTTTAATTGGGGGTCTAAATAGCTCTTGTGTTTTCAACACATTTTCGAGCTTTCAATTGGTATCAGAGCGGGTACACTTGTTATGATTTTAATACTTAAGTGTGATCCTAGACCCCTTGGTGTGTTTTGAAAAGTGATTTAGTAAAAACCACCATGAAAGACTGTAAGAGTGTTTGTGAAAATGACTCAATGAGCATATTTGAAGACTATTCCAGTAATGTGCTCTTAGAGTTATTTAAATCAAAGAAACATGCTAGAATTTTTTGTCACATGCTGAAATCCTTAGTTCATAGGAATCATGATATGTACAGTCTATGTGAGTCAAAGTCCTTAGTCTATGAATATGAGAGAAGAAATAGACAGTTATGTGATAAACTTGATCGTTTAAAAAGGAAACTACACTCATCCTTGAATGAAATAAGGAAAATGATTATTGCTTTAATGGTCAAGAATGTCTCTCTCACGCATGTCTTTTTGTCATACCGCACTGAAAGTGTTTAACTCATGTTTGTGGTATCTCGACAGCGGGTGCTCAAGGCATATGACTAGAGAAAAATCTTTGTTCAAAACTCTTAAAGAAGGAAGCTGGATTTGTGACATTTGGGATGGTAGTCATTCACAGGTTCTTGGAAAGGAACAGTGGATATTTCGGGACTGCCTTTGTTGACTGATGTGCTGTATATTAAGGGATTAAAAGTGAACTTGCTGAGTATCACTCAGATTTGTGATGAGGAGTTCTTAGTCCAATTTTCAAAGAAAGGGTTCTAATCTTGAATGAAGGAGGTGTTCAAGTCTGAAGGGACTAAGGACCACCAATAATTGTTATGGAGTTATTCCCAAACCCAGCATAACATGTCGGAATGCTTGAGTAAACCTCTTAGAGTTGTGGCATCAACGGCTTGGACATGCAAATTACAAACAAGTGGCAAAAGTCTCGAAACTTGAGGTTGTGGTCGGTCTACCTAAGTTTGGGAAAATAAGAAGAATGTTTGTGGTCCATGTCAACTGGGAAAACAAACAAAGTCAAGCCATCCTAAAGTGAAGGTGGTCGCAACTTCTCGCCCATTAGAATTACTGCATGTGGATTTAATGGGTCCTACAAGAACAGAAAGCATGGGTGGAAAGCGTTATACTATGGTGGTAGTTGACGATTTCTCAAGGTACTCTTGGGTGGACTTTCTTACAGAGAAATCAGAAGCATGTGACAAGATGGAAAATTGTGCAAGAGACTGATGAATGAAAAGTAGTACCTATCATCAAAATCAGGAGTGACCATGGAAAGAGTTTGAAAATGCAAAGTTTGAAGCATTTTGCAATGAACACGGTATCAAGAAGGAATTCTCAGCCCCAAAGACTCCACAATAGAATGGAGTAGTTGAAAGGAAGAACTGGGTGATTCAAGAAATGGCTCAAGTAGTATCGTGGATGATATCGTCATTTGGTCCACATTGATCACTTTGAGCTCATGATTCTCTGAAGAAATGAAAAGGGAATTTGAATGAGTATGGTGGGGAGTTGAACTATTCCTGGTGGCTTCAAGTGAAACAACGGAAGATGGGATATTCATATCTCAAGAGAAAGTATGCCAAAAATCTTGTAAACGATTTGGTCTTACTCTAAGAAACATACATTCCACTCCCATGAGTTCCTCATGCAACTGAGTTGCAGATGCAGAGGCGTAGAAGTTGATCCAAGCTCTTTATCGACGATGATATGGCAGTCTCCTCCATCTCACAGCTAGCAGGCCAGATATTGCATTCAGTGTCGGAGTCTGTGCAAGATTTCAAGCCGCTCCTAAAGAATCCATTTAACAGCAGTTAAGCGAATTATTCGCTATGTAAATGGCACATCTGACTATGAGATTTGGTATACAAAGGATTCGAATGAGTGTTTGGTAGGATATTCTGATGCTGACTGGGCAGGGTGCATAGATGATAGAAACTCCAAATCAAAGCATATCGAGATCTGTTATCATTTCATTCGGGACTTGGTAGAAGACAAGACAGTGTGTCTAGAATTCATCAATACTAACAATCAAAAGGCAGACATATTCACCAAACCACTTGATGGCCCAAGGTTTGAAAAATTCACAAACAAAACTCTTTATCGGAGTATGATTGGTAGTCTCCTCCATCTCACAGCTAGCAGGCCAGATATTGCATTCAGTGTCGGAGTCTGTGCAAGATTTCAAGCCGCTCCTAAAGAATCCCATTTAACAGCAGTTAAGCGAATTATTCTCTATGTAAATGGCACATCTGACTATGAGATTTGGTATACAAAGGATTCGAATGAGTGTTTGGTAGGATATTCTGATGCTGACTGGGCAGGGTGCATAGATGATAGAAAAAGTACTTCTAGTGGGTGTTTCTATCTTGGAAACAACTTAGTTTCATGGATGAGCGATGAGCAAAATTCAGTATCACTGTCAACGGCTGAAGCTGAATACATTGCAGTAGGAAGTTGTTGTGCACAACTGCTATGGATGTGAAAGCTACTGCATGACTATGGCATTTCTCAAGACACCATGTGTGTGTTCTGTGATAATACAAGTGTCATAAACCTGTTAAAGAATCCGGTTTAGCACTCCAAATCAAAGCATATCGAGATCTGTTATCATTTCATTCGGGACTTGGTAGAAGACAAGACAGTGTGTCTAGAATTCATCAATACTGACAATCAAAAGGCAGACATATTCACCAAACCACGAGATCTGTTTTTGAGAAAAATTCGCAATTTTGGAAAAACAAAGTACTTTCCAAAAACAAAACAAAAATACTCAAAAATCTTTTTGTGTTTGTCCACTAAGATTGAGCATGTGAAAACATTTAAACAAGTACAATCACACAAATGAATATGGCATTCGTTGAAGATGTGAAGAAAAGCTTAAGAGTGTGCAAGAAAAACAGAGTCTCGCGACTAGGACTCGCGGGTGGTTCGCGACTGGCAAGCCGCGAAAGGCAGTCACGTGAGAGGCACACTGGGAAGCTGAAGGGTCACGCCAGCTGTCACGCTACAGGACAAAAATTCCAGTCTGGCCAGGCCGTTACGTCGCGACTTGATTTCGTAACTTGGCCAAGCCGCGAGTTCAAGTCGCCAACTTGCCCTATTTGGCAAAAACTGACGTTTTGCATTCCCTTCTCACCCTACTATATATACACCCTTATACCCATCATATTGAGAGAGTTTCTAGAGAGAATTTTGTGAGAGAAAACCCTAGAGAAATACAAGATTGATTCATCCCCAATCTTCATCTAAAGAGACTCTACAAATTCCTCTACTCTCTTCCTCTCCATTGTCATACCCTTGAGAGGCCATTTACCAAACTCTTGTCTCACCACACCCACGTTGTGAGAAGGTCCATTTGGTGCTTTGGGAAGCAGTTTGGAAAGGAACCAATATACATTGGTTGATGCTATGGTCAAGTTGCGGAATTCGGAAAGCTAGAAAAGAAATAGGTTCGGCGTAACCTCGTTGGAGCAAGAAGCTTGGAGGGCTTAGGTACTTTGGTAGATTAGGCTTGGAGGGTCTTCTGCTGTTCATATATCCCAACTACGTTCCTTAGTGGATTATTTGACCGCTTGGAGGGCGGCGGAGAGGTTTTACGCTGAGGACTTCGGTTTCCTCTTCGATAACACATCGTGTGTTATCCGTGTGTTTGCATCTTCTTTCCCTTTACCTTTGCCTTATATTTACTGCTGTGGATGTGTTTATATTTGGCTTAGATTGTTTATCAATTATGTGTTTAGCTTATATTCATGTTCCGCACGTTAATCGTTTGATATTAAGCTTGAATTGGTATTTTTGTAATTTGGGTTCTAAATGTTCAAAGGTGTTGTATACCATTTTTTGAACTTTCAAGAACATACTTTTTTCAAGAGTAATTCTTAGGTACTCCCAGAGCATGAAGAATAGTGCTCCCTCCTCTCACATTCATAGTGGAGTCCGCTCATTAAATTTATGGTGGAATCTACCATGAATGTCAGAGGAGGGAGTACTATTTCACTATACTCCGGGACTATCTAAGAATTTTCATTTTTTCAAAATGTTAAACAATTAATGAAGAAAATATCTCTTTCTTTTATAAATTATTTTCGTTGTAATTAACTTGACATTATTTTCATTGTATCTCTAGCATTATTCGACAATATTTAACTAAAAATAATTTTAAAAATTATGGAATATATCATTCTTCCAAATCTAAAATTTACCCTTATTTTTATAACCAATCCCAGTAATACTTCTCTTATTTCTATCCGAAATTTGGAGTTAGCAGAAGAAAGTAAGAAACTTTTTTCTTTTTTAATATATATAAATAAAACAAAGTAAGAAGTCTACTCTACTAAGAAGTAGGATTTCTTGTAAGTGTTTAACTTTTTGCCTCTTCTATCAGAATTCATACATGTTGAACCTGAAGGCGTGTCCGTTATGGCGTGATGTCCTTGTTCAACGGATTGAAAATTTTGGCTTGTGGTATGACTTATGACCCCCTCCGAAGTTGTAATTTTAAATAAAATTACCTTTGTATGGCTTTATTGCCGTGCTATTTATTTTCTGAATTTAGAGGTTAATGAAAGCAAGAGATTTTATAACGAGGATAATGCTTAACTTTTCAATAAAGATAGAATTTCAAGTTTTGGCTTAGAACATATTCCATAAGATTGAAGTATAAGTTATATATATATATATATATATCATATGCTAGTTTTTTTGTTTTGTTTTGTTTTTTTTGAAAGGATCAAAAACTTCTAGTTTTATTTTGGTTTGTCATACCATACTCACAATCAATATCGAGTATGAAGGGTTGTGTTTTCTCTAAAAAAAAAAGGAAAAAGAAAGAAAGTATGAAGGGTTCTGAAACATTAAATTTGGCAAATATAAAATGATTTATTTGCAGCAAAGATAAACGAGGTATGTTAGCAGTTAGCACAAGCTTCAATAGGATTAGTCGTCTTTGCTGACTTTGAAACTTCACCACACATTAAGGATAGTCGATAAACAAGTCCATGTTTGTAGATAAGTAATTCGGATGTGCTCAAATTCTCAGAAGCAGCAATGTATGGCATTGGTTTGACTCAATAATTTTATTGTCACTAACTTCTTGAGTGTGGGATTTGAAGTTAGGTAATTAGGGAAGTAGCCAGGAATTTTTAAATGGGGGGCCAATTTTCGACGACGATGATTATCATTATTGTATGGATAGTCTATATATTTAGGTTGATATGGACATTCTTTGAAATAAGCTCGTCGAATTTCATATTATTTGTTGATAGGAAATTCATATATTTGTTTACATGATCTTAGATCACGATCTATCTCTTCAGATTGAATTCTTGAACATTTGGAGGGGTGTTTATCAAACATTAAAGTATCAACATTTATTTCTACAGCCACAGGTGTCCTAAATTTTGAATTGCTAACATCTTTTTTCTTTAAGAATGCATGAATTGTTTTTCGTTTGCTCATAATTCTTTTATCTTTAAGAATATGACTCAAAAGTTAACTTGAAAAGAACTTAAAATATAAAATCTTAATTAGAAAATTTTACTTAATTATATGGATGATATACATACTTAAGAAAAAAAAAATAAAATTTCCCCTATAATTTAAACAATCAACCCATCATCATTCCTATCATTCAAATTTTCCTATATTTTTTTTTTTTTTTTAAATTAAGAATAACCCCTATTAAACAATCTCAATTTAAAGAAGAGTCATGCTAATGAGTGCCCGGACATTATTAATAATTAATTTTAGAAAAGTTTAGATATTACTTTTATAGAAAATAAAAACTGTCAATTATAATTTTTTTTTTTTTTCATTCTCATAAAATTTTTTTTTAAATGAATTATTAATGAGTGTCCTTAACATATAAAAGAGACAAGACACACGTTCTTCCAGATAGTACTGAAGTTTAAGAATGAGATTCAGCCAGGTGTTGTTTAAATCCAACGAATCGAAAAGTTACACATTAATAATAAGTGATACTAAGGAATGATAATAATTAATTGTGCATGAGTAGTGGATGAGTCTAAATATATAAGTCTAAATGTACCTCAACTACCGAATTGAACTGTGAAAAGGGTAAAAGTAGGTAGATGATAATAAATATCCACCAAGTCATATATAAAAACAAATAGTAACCAGTTTGACGCAGGGGCGGCTTGATGTATTTGGGGGCCTAAAGTGAAAATTGATTATCTTGTTTTAGATGCAAAATTACTACTAATTAACATAAACTATGTACAATTTTTTCTTTTTTTAGAAATTTTATAAACAGAAAAATTTGACAAAATTTTTCATACTTGTTGATATGGTAGATTGATAATAGTAAGTAAAAGAGTGGTGTTAGTGGTGGACTTAGATGAGAACTAATAAAAGTTTGCTAACTAAACTCTTATTATTGTTGTTCTTATTTTTTTTAGAAGTATAACATTCACAATATTTTTTTTCAATAAATCCTATGTTTTAAGTTGCTTTTTTTTTTTTTTTTTTTTTTTTTTCTCTTTGAAAATATCACTATTATTATTTTTTTGCCATCAATAACAGGTTGTAACAACCTACTACTTAACATAATTGTAAAAGTGTTGTAAAAAATATTGTGGACATTGCATTTCTCTCTATTTTTTATTTGTTTTTCATCTAGTAAAAAAAATATTATTTTATTTATTGATTATAAATAACCTTATTGGTTAAAATTTGGGGGCCTTTTTTTTTACTTGGGGCCTTAGGCGACGGCCTCTCTTGCTCCACTGTTCAGCCGGCACTGNACATTTGGAGGGGTGTTTATCAAACATTAAAGTATCAACATTTATTTCTACAGCCACAGGTGTCCTAAATTTTGAATTGCTAACATCTTTTTTCTTTAAGAATGCATGAATTGTTTTTCGTTTGCTCATAATTCTTTTATCTTTAAGAATATGACTCAAAAGTTAACTTGAAAAGAACTTAAAATATAAAATCTTAATTAGAAAATTTTACTTAATTATATGGATGATATACATACTTAAGAAAAAAAAAATAAAATTTCCCCTATAATTTAAACAATCAACCCATCATCATTCCTATCATTCAAATTTTCCTATATTTTTTTTTTTTTTTAAATTAAGAATAACCCCTCAAACAAAAGCAAAAAATCAAACATACAAGTACACAACATAAACCAAACAATTTAATAATACCCACTACCACATGATATCTAACTAATCAAAAATAGTTAATAAATAAATAAAAAATTACCTAAAAACTTTATCTTCACAAAGTGCAAACTTTATCTTCCCTTCAAGACTCATCACAAACAACCTCCCCATGCCCATGCCTTCAACCATATATTTCTCTAACAATCTATGAAAAATTAAAGAGCATGTGAATATTTAAGTGTAGATAGTTGAGGAAAAAAATAAAAAAAAACACTAAAAAGAGATGAAGCGGAAACTGAAAACTCACCCTCTGGCTAGGCCCTGCTCTGAATGATTTATTTTAAGAAAGCAAGAAGAAAGAAAATAATGTCTGTTTTTTTTTTTTTTTTTTTTTTTGTTTTTTTTTGGGATTGTGAGGACTGAGTTTGAGATGAGGGCTGAGTTGAGCAGTAAAAGAGTCTAAAGAGATGAAGGTCTAGTGCTTAAATAAGAGAAGAAAACTCACCAGGCAGTCACCAAGTTCCAAATCCTAAAATTTGATAATAAAATATGCTGAGTGATTTGCTCTAGAAAGCAAGAAGAAAGAAAAAATTGGTTAGGATTTTTTTTTTTTTTTTTTGGGACTGGAGGACTGATGTTGAGTTTTGGGGCTGGTAGGCGATACCAGTGGGAAGTAAAAGTGTATCACAAAAGGGAAAAAAAATAAAAAATATTGTGGACATTGCATTTCTCTCTATTTTTTATTTGTTTTTCATCTAGTAAAAAAAATATTATTTTATTTATTGATTATAAATAACCTTATTGGTTAAAATTTGGGGGCCTCTTTTTTTACTTGGGGCCTTAGGCGACGGCCTCTCTTGCTCCACTGTTCAGCCGGCACTGGTTTGACGTAACACTCACGTGATGCCATTATAGTCTAAATATCCAGCAAAGATCTTTCAATCCATATAAAATAATAATAATAATAATAATAACAATAACAATAAGACCAAATGAAAGTTTCTCTTAAATTCGTCCCATACTTTTTAATAATATTGGGATACATGTAAAGGAAGAAATCTTTTATAAGATCAAGTTTAATTGGAGATTGGAGTAAAAATTTAACTGTAAGTTGGTATTTTGGGATATGTCTAGTAGTGGCAAGATTTTTTATACTTGTAATTGCTTAATTATTGATTAGTAGATTCTTGGAAATGGTGATCTAAAATTCACATGGTGGAGTTTTTGCCTTGTGAGAGATTTTTCCCATTCGTCAACAATTTACCGTGTTAAATTTGGTAATTTGTTAGTGTCTCTATGATTTGCATGTAATTTAACCTAATTAATCAACTTAAGTATAATTGAATTAATTAACCGGCGTCAATCTATTTTTACCCAATAGTTCCTAACAAGTATGTTTATTTTCAAGAGGTATACATGCTTGCCTATAAAATTATAAAGACCCTTAGACATTCAATTGGACACATACAATTTTCCCTCTGCATTAATAGGAATTCCATTAATAGTTTATTACCACCATCTTAATAGAACTGCCATCCACTTTAAGGACCAACATGTGGTATTGGTTACACTTGACTCGAGATTAAAGATTTGGTGCATAATCACTTTGTCAACCTCTAAACCTCAGAATTAGAACATTGCCACCTACACCCTCCCTGACCGCTTTCTTTCCCTTGTTAAACCTGTAATATAGTGACTTCCATTCAAGCAGGCCTCACTAAAGCAGAAGTAGAGAAAGCAATTAGATTATTTAAGCCTTATAAAGTCCTTAGCCCTGATGGTTTCCACCCAATCTTCTTCTTATAATTTTGGAACATAGTAGGAATCTCAATTTACAACCTTGGCTGGGTTATGCAACACCTTGTACAATACCGTCACCAAAAAAATTTGTGAATAGACTTAGACCGTACCCTAGTGATTTGATCCACCCCTTTAAGTGAATTTCATCCTTGGTATAAAGCTGTGACAACACCATGTCGGTTCAAGGAATAATCCATCCCATAACTATTTTGAAAAGTAAACTTAGCAGCATGGCCATCAAATTTGACCCAGAAAAGGTTTATGATAAATTCGAATAGTTTCATCTAGACAAACATTGATGTTTTCCGAATGTTCCATTGGTTGGATTGAACTCACTATATATCTATATTTTGAAAGGTATATGTTAAACATTGACTGTAATTTGGAAAGAGCATAAAGTAACGTAGAATGCATTTGGATGAGCCTTCAAAATCAACTAAAAAAATTCCAAAAATACTAATTCTTTTATGTTTTCCAAACGCATCCCTGAAAGAAGTGGATGTGCCAAAGCACCCTGTAACCCAATCAAATTGATTACGGTTGGGGGATGAAGTTTGGATAATTCTCATATTCAATCCATAAAAAAATTCAATGTATATATTAAAGAATTTGTGAAGACCTCAGGAGTTTCTAAATTCTAACTACTTGTGAAGAATCACATGGTTTCTATATATTTTGCTATATATTTTTAATACAATTATTCTATGTGATAAATTATAATTGATTGGTTGTCATTTTCAATTTGATTTACCTTTTTTTTCGCCTTATAGCTAACTATATAAGAGATTTATGACAAAGTGTTTAACAAAAACTGTGGTACTTGAATTTTTGGGGTTTGTATGGATAGAAGGGGCAATGGAAATTCAGGGAAAGCGTTAAACACTAAACAGGTGTTTATAAGCTCATTTATATTCTACATATATACTCTTTTCCAAATTACAATGTGTTTAATATATATAAGGTTGTTGGCAACTGGCAAGTTGATTTGAAAGCAATATTAGTTTGTTGTCATCATCATATCACAATTCAGCTATGACCTATTCTACAATTAATGCCAAGAGCACAGTGTGCCTTTGTTTGTATAAGGCAGTGGTTGGATAAACCTCTTTGACCACGGAATGAGTGTGTGTGAAAGTAATAATGCAATATTAACAACAAATTGAGTATTGATGCATCTTCTAGCAATAGCCAGCCATTACAGTGGTGGAAAAAGAAAAACCTAGAAGCCTAGAACAACAAAATCAAGATGCCAACTTCAATTCTCAAAAAGAAAAACTAAGATTGCGAATTTAGATTTGGATTTTGGATTTGAATTTGAATTTAATAGATTTGAAATGCCTTTATTTCAAATCTATTCATTTTATAAGTTACTTCAAATTCAAGCATTTCAAAGGTTTAGAATCCTTGATGAAATTTTCAAGTCTAAATCATTTACCTTTTAAAACTTTCCAAACAAATTATTTGAATTTAAATCACTTAAATCCAAATCCAAATGCTTAAATCATGTCACCATAAAGCAATTTAATGATGTCCAATTTGATCTCACAAGTCCAGAATGTTATGATCTATTTGAACAGATACTTAGAGTCCATTTGGATACTATTTATTTTGCTGAAAACTGAAAATATTGTAGTAAAATAATTTTTAAAAGTGTGAATAGTATCATAGAACGCATTTTTTATAAAAATTTTGGTAAAAAAAGAGGTTTGTAAGTTTCATAAATAGTGTATGGATTCACTGAAAAGGGTTTCATTCAATGAAAAAAAAAGAAAAAAAGAAGTGTGAAATGCTGGACGTGGACTGCACTGTAGCCGTGGATCCCACCAATAAAAATGCTAAACGCCAAAACACAAGAATAGAAATGCTAGAAATGCTATCCAAACGGGTATTAATTAGTCTACTACATCACTTTTTTTTCAAATTTAAATTTAGTTGTGAAACTTCTAGTAGATGATTTGTTTAGTCAAACACTCAAGCACAATCCGGCCTAACTTCCAGCACTAATAGAGAGATTCTCTTAAAAGGACATTAGGGCTTTATGCATGTACGTACAACGTACCCACTCCGCATCACGTACGCATCTTTATTTATTTATTATTTGGTAATTTTGATTTTTGATTTTATAATATTGTTGTTCCACTTGGGGTTTTTCTTTTTCTACTTCTGGAATGGCTGGTCGTTGCTAGGGCATGCATCAACATTCAATATTTTTTAATCATGCATTCCTATATTTACTCAATATTTAAAGGGAAAAGTAAGATAGAGAGGCAGCAAGTTTATCTTAGGTGGTTGCCCTTTTCACATTAAGCAAAATAATAATGGTTGCCTTGCCCCATTAATAAATGAAAAATAAAAAGCAAAAGAAAATAAGAAGTGTTTCGTTTACAACATTTTCATAATAAATCGTAAGTAATAACTGGTAAGTTGTTATTGATTTTAATTACTTAAATTATTTTTTTACCCACTAATAATAACCTATAACTTAAAATTTGTTGTACGTGAAAATGTTGTAAACATAACATTTTTTAAAATAAATTTTAAGTTGTGAACAACTTGTAGATAATTGAGACATCAACCAAATAAACCTTCTAGATGGTTGGACTTGCACATTAAAGTCGCATTGCTTCATTCTTCGGTCCACATTAAAAATCACAAAGTCTTTGTCATATATTTCACCGATAAAGACTTTAATGACTAATTGAAACACGGACGTGGAAGTTCAACTACATAGTGATGCATGTTCTAACTTCAACTACATAGTAGAAGATCTTCTACTTCTTCTTTTTTGTTTGTTTGAGATCTATGGTGTTCTTCTACACACAAAACAAATAAGTGCCATAGTAAATTAATGAAAATCTTATATGGACCAACCACAACGGAAAACAAGAGTATCATTATAAAAATATGTTGTCATATTTTTTTTTAGAGAGTTTCAACTTATGATGTCTGCTCCTGATGATAATTTTTTATCAATAGACCAAGACAACAATTGGTTTTGGGAGTAGGTGGAAATTGAACCTCAAATCTCTTATTCAGCCATAAAAAAATTTACCAGTTGAACTAATTGGAACCCACAAAAATATTGCCATATTAAGGTATGTCATAAAGCTTAAATGACATACTTTAATATGTTGCTCAAAGTTCGCCCAAGTTCAAGTCCAACCTCCCTCTTAGATGCTAAATCCATGCTATTGTTTACTATGTTTCATTTCTATTTGTACTTTGGAGGTTTGAGTTTTATTTTTTATTTTATTTTTGGTTGAACAATGAGTTAGAGTGAGGCTCTTCATGTACCTTATAAAAATAAAAATAAAAACTAGGTTATTGGGTTTGGTAAAGCTTTCAAGGGTATTTAGGTGTTTCATGTTTAAGACAATGGAATTCATGTACTTGGGTTGGATAGTGAGGGTGGCTTACACATTTTAACTTTAAAAGGGATGTTAATCTTGAAAACTTCCCTCTAATAAAAAAACAAGTTAGTCCACAGAAAATTATGAGAGAAAATTATGAGAGTATTATAAGGTGCACAACTAATTTGAACTCTAACCAATTTAGATGGGGAGTAGTATTGTAAAATACTCTCCAAATAGGGTGTTTATTTTAAAAGTTTGAAGTATATGGTACATGTTACAAATAGGCTGATAATTTCATTATTAAAAAAAAAACAAAACATATAATTTATGATAGATAGTTAAAAAAATTTTCTAAAAAAAAAATTATTACAATTTACCTATTTTTGGTTGGGGTGGGGGACATTTATGGGTTTTGCTTTTATGTGTACACAGAGAGGAATTGAGATCTTGTGCTCTAGCTAAGGTTATTGCACTATGCAACACCACATTGAAGGGCTAAGATTAAAAGTGCTTTTGATCTTAGTCCTTGGATAAAAATAAATAAATAATAGATAAAACCTTTTTAATTTTTACTTTTTTACCTCTTTATTTTTTTAAACATTTTTCTCTCACATCAAATTATAAACTATTATACCGAATCTAAGGTTATGTTTGGTAACGGTTTTTGTTTTTTATTTTCAAAATTTTGTTTTTGGGAATATAAAGAAAAAACATTTTTCTTGTATTTTTGAAATCAAATACATGTTTGGTTAGCTAAAATTTAAAAAAAAAAAATTTAAAGAAAAAATAGAAAATACTAAAATATGTTATTACTAGAATTTGAACTCTAATACTAACTCATTAAATGAGAAATATTCATTAAATTAAATGCGTATTTTTATTGACTTTTGAAAATTAGCAACTGAAAATAGCCTTTTGCATAGGGCTATAAATGAGCTGAGCTCTGTCAAGTAGTGAATGTTCAAGTTTAGCTCGATAGCAAAAATAGAATGTTCAAGCTTAGCTTGAGCTTGATACGAGCCTACAAATAATTTTCAAGCTTGAGCTCATTATAAAGTATAAAAGCTTGAGCTCGATTTGTGTTGATACCGTATTTTATCTGCCCTTGATTTGCGTGCCAGACCTTGAAAAATCCAAAATATCATTTTCTCCCTATGGGGCCGCGAGAACATCCAGAATGACATGGTGCAACCCACTCGGGCACCGAAGCACCCAAAATGCCATTTTTTTTTAACTAAAATGACCAAAATGCCCTTAGTCAGCTCTAGGTTTGACCAAAGATCCAACAAGGTCAAAACCTTCACAAAACAGCATTTTTCATAGTTTTACATCAAACTCGAGCTCCTCGGAGAATTTTGACAATTTTGTCCAAGTTTAACCAAGTTTGACCCGAAGTCGATCTTGGGTGGGCTCAAAAACCCTAATTTTGATTCGGTTGTCAGAATGTGTTGAAACCAATGCCATTGTGGAGATTATCAAATTCTCATTCCAATGACTATTCATGGGTCGAAATCAGAGTTAGAATGACCGAGATATCACGAAAATCGGATGACGTACTGATCGATGCATCGCTAACTTTTGATCCGATTGTTGAATTTTCAGGATCCATATCTTTTTAGAAACAAGAAGTCAAAATATTTTCAAGGCTATCAAGATCAACCCCTTTTTAGGCCTTTTGAGGCCGGCGGTCCTTGAAGGGTCGTCGCCTCGAAATGCATGCTGGGGCTATAAATGGCCCCAGGCACCCCTCAGACTAAATGAGGAAGACATTGTTACTAGATTTTTTGCTCTTTGCCTAGTTTCTCTACACATTTTTCTCTCTTCCAAACTCCAAGAAAACACTCAAAAAACACATCAAAGCCTTTTGATTCTTTTCTCTTCATCGACAACACAAGGTATTGTTCTTATACCCAATCTTCCTTTCCTTGGTTCTACACTCTGGATTTGGGGTTTAGGGATGTGGATGTAGCTTTTTTAGCCATCATCCACACCCCTAACCTTTTAAATCTTTTCCTAGCATTTATCTTGCTCTTTTTGCTTAAATAACATGATTTATTGCTTTCCTAGCATGTTTCTTGCTTTCTTTGTGTTTCTAGCTTAAATCTCCATGCTTTTTACGCTTTTTGCCATGTTTCATGCTTAGATTTACATCTTTACATGTTCATATGTCTAGATCTACATGCTTTATGTTACATGCCATGTTTTCCTATGTTTTATGCCTCTTTTAGTTCTAGGTTGATGATTAGGGTTACATGTTCACATGTTCATATGATGTTGTTGGCTATGCTTTGCCCAGATCTATGTGTTTGTGTGCTTTTTACTATGTTTCATGGTTAGATCTACATCCATACATGTCTATACGCTTGGATCCACGTTCTACCATGTCTATGTGCTAAGTTTCTACAAGTTTACATGCACGTTTCTATGCCTATATGCCTAGATCTATGTTTTCACATGTCCATGTGCTTGGATCTATGTTCTTTACATGCTTTAAGCCATCTTCCATGTGCTTGTGCACTCCATGCCATGTTGGTGTGCCTAGACCTAGGCTATGTTTGTCATGCCATGTGTTATTGTAGCCCTTTTGTCGCTTTATCTTTCTTTCTTATGT
Organism: Quercus suber; assembly: GCF_002906115.3. NCBI lineage: Eukaryota > Viridiplantae > Streptophyta > Magnoliopsida > Fagales > Fagaceae > Quercus > Quercus suber. The sequence goes on from NW_027070081.1 coordinate 210,594, forward strand.
TTTGGCCTAATGGTTAGGACCCGATTTAGACCCTATGGTCTTTGTCATCATTTGTACACCTCAGCCCATATCAAAGGGTTTGGATCACCCATTTTGCATGTCTATGCCTGCTTGCTTCTATGTTTTATGTTTGTGTTAGCCTCTCTTGTTCTAGGCTTTGCCACGCTTCATGCCCTTAGCAGGCGTGTGGTTGTGTGGTTACATCTGACCCCCATGAGGTCCTGTTTGGATTCAATCACTTAGGATGCATCACCATGATGCCGGTTACTTTGTGTATACCTTTCCACTTTTTAGCTCCGTGCGATGATATGCTTGTCATGCTTGTTTATGTCACCCGTTGGCTTTATATGCATCTTTACACACTTGCTTACATGTGTTGTCCATGCTTCAACACAATGAAGTTATGGACATTTGATCCAAACCTATATTTGTCCCTCGCGGACACCACCATTTGTTCATTTTCTTACTTGTTTGCTTGATTTCCTGCTATGCTTGCCATGTCTGTCACGCTCATCTGTTTTAAGCCTTTTCATATACTGTTTGCATCTTTTCTTTCCATTGCTTGTTTGCTGGTTTCTTGTCTTTGCCTTTGCATGTACACACATGGAGTGAGGACACATGGAGCTAGGGCATGGTTTCATAGGTGCAAGCAAAAGGGACGCGGACACAGACGCGTGCATGTGGTTAAGCCAAGCAGCAATGTTTAGTAGGTTTAGGAGTTTAGCCTTTCTCATTTGGTTATGTACTCTTTTTAACCCCTTCCTTAGTAGGTTTAGGAGTTTCCTCCTCCCTTTCTCTCTTAGATGGGTTGTATTAGGTATATCATGTCATGTACCATTCATCCTTATCTCTAGAGTATGACGACCCCTGTTTACTTTTCTGCACCTATATTTTGGGCCATGATTTAGGGATGTAGGCATTTACTTTCTCACTCTGTGTGCTTGCATTGTGTGTAATGTATGTATATATATATATATATATATATGCCCGCTCGCCCTTTCTGGTGTGATTGTCACAGTCCGTATCACCTAAGGCAAGCAATGCCTAATTTCCACCATGAAAGTAAGGTGACATCTCGCGGGATTTTCACTGTGAAAATCTGGTACTTTGCTCGAATGCCTTAGGAAAGCATAAATCGGGACCACGCCCATTCAAAAGCCAAACCTTGAAGCCCCCATGCATGTAAACCCTCAAAAGCCAATGCCAAAATCATGTTTTTACTGCCAATCTCCAAAAATTAAGGTTTTATCAGAACAAATGGCTGTCCTTAGCCGGGCATTGTGGGGTGCCTAATACCTTCCCCATATGTAACCAAAATTCCGAACCTAAGAATCAAGATTTTTTGTCATCCACATTAGATTAGGAAAAATGCCATTTTTCTTAACTTAAGATTGGTAATAAAATCAGCTAGAAATAGGTGACCAATCACATCTTAGAAAAACCCAATGATTGGTGGCAACTCCATTTACCTTTGGTAATCCCTTAAAATTTGGCCCAGATTCCTGCCATAATGCCGAAGGTAGACCTACCTTCCTCCACCGAGAGAGAGAGCACCCGAAGCACTGTGTGAAGCACACAGCGCATACCACGCCATATTTCAAGAGAGGCCCTCCAACAGGGCTCCGAGCGCACGAGAGCTATTGCCACGATGAGTGGTTGAATGAAGGCCAGTGACGACGACGATGGTTTTTCCGCCTCGTTCCGATTAAGGTTGGGCTTCGACGGCTTGGCTTGGCTTGATTCCTTAGTCAAGCCAAGCTCGAGCTCAATATCAAGCCCAAACTCAAGCTCGATATCATGCTTTTGAGCTTGAGATCCAACATAAGTATATTATCAAGCCTATATCAAGTTTATTATCTAGCCTATTTGGTTTAGATGTGTGGTTTCAACTTATAATCAATTAAAGTTTTAGAAGGATATGAGTTTACTTGTCAAGCTCATATCAATTTTATTACCAAAACTCATAAATAAGGTTAGGCTCAACTTATTTTGTTACTTTTGTATCAAGCCTTGGTGTTCACGAGCTTGTTCATGAACAATATTTTTCACTCGGGCTCGGCTCGTTTATTAAACAAGCCTAAGACTAAAGCTTAAGCTTGGCTTATTTATAAACAAACAAACATGAACGAGCTTTTTATCGAGTTAAGCCTGAGTTTTTTATGAACTGCTTGGTTCATTTGAGATCCAACATAAGTATATTATCAAGCCTATATCAAGTTTATTATCTAGCCTATTTGGTTTGAATGTGTGGTTTCAACTTATAATCAATTAAAGTTTTAGAAGGATATGGGTTTACTTGTCAAACTTATATCAATTTTATTACCAAACTCATTAACAAGCTTAGGCTCAACTTGTTTTGTTACTTTTGTATCGAGCCTTGGTGTTCACGAGCTTGTTCATGAACAATATTTTTTACTCGGGCTCTACTCGTTTATTAAACAAGCCTAAGACTAAAGCTTAAGCTTGACTTATTTATAAACAAACAAACATGAACGAGCTTTTTATCGAGTTAAGCCTGAGTTTTTTATGAACTGCTTGGTTCATTTGAGATCCAACATAAGTATATTATCAAGCCTATATCAAGTTTATTATCTAGCCTATTTGGTTTGGATGTGTAGTTTCAACTTATAATCAATTAAAGTTTTAGAAGGATATGAGTTTACTTGTCAAACTCATATCAATTTTATTACCAAACTCATAAATAAGCTTAGGCTCAACTTGTTTTGTTACTTTTGTATTGAGCCTTGGTGTTCACGAGCTTATTCATGAACAATATTTTTTACTCAGGCTCGGCTCGTTTATTAAACAAGCCTAAGACTAAAGCTTAAGCTTGGCTTATTTATAAACAAACAAACATGAACAAGTTTTTTATCAAGTTAAGCCTGAGTTGTTTATGAACGGCTTAGTTCATTTACAGCCATACTTTTGCATGTTTTTAGTTTCCTTCACAAATTAAGTTTTAAGAATAATTTTTGTTTTCTGTCTATTTTGCGTTGCCAAACAAGTTTTTTAGTCTCAAAAAAAGTTTTTTTTTTTTTTGGAAATAGAAAATAAAGAGAAAAAACAGTTACCAAACATATCCTAAATACCACAAAGAGTACTGATTTTTTTATTTTTGGTTCAATGGCAAGTGAATACTATTTTCACATTAATAAAAAAAATTTGTTTTTGTTTTTGTTTTTTTGTTGGATAATACCTCTTTCATTAAACAACAAAGAAGAAAGATGCATACATATTAAGCAGGGGCAAGGGCAACAAGAAATCAGGATAGTTGGATACACACACACAAAAAGGAAGAATGGGCCCATATCCATCTCTGTCATATGGAACAAGGATCCAATCCGACAAGTCAGAGATGAATGCTAGCCCAACTTCTGATTATAAAAAACCCAAGTATTGACGCGCGAACTATCTGTTAGGTTTGAGAAAATCATCAACCTTTTTTTTTTTTTCCTGAATGATAAAATCATCAACTAGTGCTTAAATGATATCTACGACTAATAGCCAGTTATTCCAGTTATGGAAAAAGAAAAACCACTTGAAAGTAAGTGTACCAAACAAGAAAAAACCATCCCTGTCCCTTCTAGAAATTTCACTTCTAATAGGTTTGGTTTAGATGAACTTATTTACATCTATTTATTTTTGTATATTGTACAGAAGTAAAATTGTAACTTTAAAATAAATAAAAAATGCTTAAAAGTTTTAAATTTTGTTTTAGGATGAAATTAAGCTCACCCAACTTGAAGGCCGTAATTTGCCTCCACTATGCATTGTTGTTCAAACTTATTTCTTATTTAGTATTATAGGGATATGTTTGCAAAATTTTACAATTAATACTGTAATTTAATTTTAAATTTTAATGTCAATCCCCACAATGTCTAATTGGAAAAGGTTTCTATCCAAACTAATTTGGAGAGAAACCCTTTAAACTTTCCCTATCATTTTTATTGAATGTCAATTTTGAAAATTTAATTGTTAAATTACATGTTTTTTATGTTCTTAACACATACATAAAAAATTATTCAAATCAAATGTTATTTATTATTTGATCAATAAAATTATTTTTTATTTCAAAATTTAAACTACAAAAACTTGAAATTTAAATATTTTATTGATAATATAGCTATTAATTTTTGATATTCTTGAAATTTTACAAGTATAGAGGATATAATAAGAGCATGCAAATTAACGGATAGATTTTTTAAAATTCCCATCAAATAAAAAGATTTAGGAAGAATTTAAAGAATTTTTCTCCAAACTAATTTGGAGGAAAAAAACCTTATCTTATCTAATTTAGTGACAAAAGTAACACTTAACTATTCATCTTAAACCATTAGAGCATTTGTAATATACAGCCCAAATCATGAGAGTGTTGCAATGAACACACTCAATTATGAGATGTACACTTGAGCACTAACCCCACACCCCGTTGGTGTGTGTTTTTTATTGTATACATGGTGAATTCTGAATACTAATCTTACAAAATCCTAGGTTTGGATTATTAGATATCCTAATTTCATTAAGGCCAGTTTAGGTTTGATGGCTTGATAAGTCATCTTTAGACAAACACTAGATCAACATTGATAAGCCCAACTAGTGGACAGCCGAACTTTGCGAAGCCCAATTCTAAAATTTTTGAAGAACTGCATTTTTCCTTTGCCAAATTGAGAGGTGGAGAAAAATCACACGCACTGACGCGCAACTGCAAAACCAAATGCCAAAGGGACAAAAGAGAAAAAGTGGAGGCCCATTTCCATTAATTTGGGCTTTAGTAGATTTTTTTTTTTGATTTTTTTTTTTGACGAAAGATAGATGTATATTAAAACTTCAAAACAAAGTGTACAATGGGCCTGGCCCACCAAACTTAATATCCAACAGGGGGTCTGAACCCAAAGAGAGAAAAATAACGAAAAATAAAGAAAAGGTGTACAATGAGCCACCTAAAGAGCAGGCAGCCCATGCATGAGCATATTCAACAACGTGCCATGCTTCTAGCTAGGCGCTGGTACTCATCCAGAAACGAGACTGCTCTCTTAAGAATAGCATGTGGCGGAGTTTGAGCTGCTTCAAACTGGACCCAATTTCGTGCGTTCCAAATAGACCATGCCACCATTGCCCACGTCTCGAGATCCTTCTTACTTAATTTCTCCACCAAGGTTCGGGCTAAGCTGAGGAAATCGTGAGCTGAGGATATACACTTTTGGAGCTTTCCACGAACAAGTGCCCAGACATTTCGTGCTAAGGGGCACTGCCACAGGGTGTGGATAACAGTCTCGTCGTGCTCACCACACACCCCGCACTTAGGGTCCATGTGAACCTTCCTTCGACAGAGGTTTGCTCGGGTTGGTAGGATGTTTGAGCAAGCCCTCCACACAAAGTTATGCACCTTAGGAGGGATGGGTAGTTTCCACAGCCTATTCCATATCCTCTTGTCGTCCCCTGCTCCGGAGTGTTCTGCACTTGACCTTCGGTGAATCTGCAAGGCTACTTGGTACGCTGAACGCACTGAAAAGGTCTGCGACTTATTCTCATTCCACACCAACTTGTCTCGGCTGTCCAACCTCCCTAGCCGTGTCCCCAGCATTTTGTCCTTTGATGGTGGCAAGAACCAGGCGTTAACCTTTTCCTTGTCCCATTGTTTGGTGTGTGGGTTAATGAAGTCACCCACTTTTAGCGATGTGTCCACACCATCATGAAAAACCGGGGGGGGGGGGTTTAGAGAGCCACCTATGGCTCTCAATGCCAGCCGTGCCTCCATCTCCAATGCTCCATTTTGACCTTTCCCTAAGCACATCCCTTGCACTGAGAAGACTGCGCCAGACAAAAGAGTAATTGCTTCCCAATACTGCCTCCATGAAGGAACACGAGGGGAAGTACCTAGCTTTGTACACCCTGTAAAACAAGGAGTGAGTCTCCTAAGTCAGCCGCCATGCCTGCTTGGCCAGCATTGCAAGATTGAAAGCATGAATGTCTTGAAACCCCACTCCACCTCTCTCCTTCGGAGTGCACAATCTGCCCCAGTTGATCCAGTGTATCTTCCGCTCGTTCCGAGTCTGCCCCCACCAATATTTAGCCAAAATTGAGTTCAAACCATCACACACTGCTCTAGGTATCTTGAATATACTCATGGAGTAGGTCGGGATAGCTTGAGCCACCGATTTGATCAGGACTTCACTCCCAGCTTTCGAGATATTTTTCTCCTTCCATCCCATCACCCTCTTAGAGACTCTTTCCTGAAGCTCCCTGAAAGTGCTTACCTTAGACCTCCCCCCCACCATGGGTAGGCCGAGGTACTTCTCACAATTTGTCAATATTTGCGCCCCAAACAAAGACCGTATGCCTTCTTGTACCTCTTGACTAGTGTTTAGGCTAAAGAACAAGGTGGTTTTCTGCCGGTTGATAGCCTGCCCAGAAGCGGCTTCATATTGAGTGAGTAATCCAAGTAATCGACAACCTTCTTCTATCTTGGCTTCACAGAAGATTAAGGAGTCGTCGGCGAATAGAAGGTGTGATATACATACACCTCCATGACAAGATAGAAGTCCCTTCATGTGATTGTTTATGGTTGTCCTCCGTAGCAGGTACGAGAGTCCCTTAGCGCAAAATAAGAAGAGGTACGGTGACAATGGGTCGCCTTGCTTAATGCCTCTTGAGGGAGTAATATAAACACACGGCTCACCATTAACGATGATCGAATATGAGGCTAACCACACTGTCGACATTGCAAGATCCACCCATTGCGCAGGGAAACCAAGGCTCAACATGATTTTTTCTAGGAAATTCCATTCCACCCTGTCATAGGCTTTGCTAATGTCAAGCTTGACTGCCATGTGCCCAACCTTACCCCGTCTTCTACTTTGCATCCTGTGTATCATTTCGAAGGCAACTGAAGTGTTATCAGTGATCAGCCTACCCGAAACAAAAGCGCTTTGGGAGTCGGAGATAACACAAGGTAGCGTGGATTTCACTCGATTTGCCAGGGCTTTAGAGATTAGCCTTGATACAACATTCCCCAGGCTAATGGGCTGGTACTCTATGATATTCTATGGGTTACTTTTTTTGGGAATAAGAACTATGTGTGTAAAGTTCATTTTGTGCAAATACCTCCTTGAGTGCAAGACCGACAAAATTGCTTCCGTGACGTCATGACCCACAATGTGCCAAAACCTTTGGAAGAAGAAAGGAGACATGCCATCCGGGTCGAGTGCCTTGGACGGGTGCATTTGGAAAAGGGCTGTCCGAACTTCCTCCGCTGTGTATGGCCGAACTAGGTTCCTAACCATTTCTCCAGTGACAACCCCGTCCACAAAGGCTAGCACATCATCCATGTTGAGGTTGTTCGAGGTTGTGAACAAGCTCTTATAATATTCCTCAGCAATGTCTGCTATCTCCCCAGTGTCTGTACACCACCTCCCACTATTATCAGTCAGCAAGTTGGCCATTGTAGTGTAAGTTGATTCCATTTGACAACCTTTTGTTTTCTTTTTTATGCTTATAAAGCTACCCCCAAGAACAAAATGGGTAAAAGGGAAAACCAATTGTGCAAGTCTATATGTGTGTGACATAGTAACCTAACTTATTATCTTTTAGGCTTATATATATGGGCCTATAAGGATCCCAAGCGGGGATCCATATATGCTTCCTTATGTAAGATTGTATGTTTGTAACTTGTAAGTTAAACTATAACCTAACTTCAATCCCACCCAAGAAGTTAGAGACAACAACAATAATATATATAAAACCAAACCAGTGATATATGGTTACTAAATTTGAGCACAATGCCTATTTTACATCAAGACTATAACCATTGAATACAAATTTGGATAGTGTTTTACTAAGTTTCATGTAATCGTGTTTAATCATCATCAAAATTGAGATCATATAATGTGAAAATTCGGAGAACAATGTTACATTGTTACAATGTTACATTAACTAAACCAATGTTACATTGTTGCTTTCGAGAATCTGAGAACAATGCTTACTTTACACCAGGACCCTAACCAATAACTAAAAATTCGGATAATGTTTTAATAAGCTTCATGTAATCATATTTAATCATCTCAAAAATTGAGATTATATATGTGAAAACATACTTCTAGTGATAAATAATACTCCTTCCGTCCCACTTTTTTTGTCCTCTATTCCATTTTGAAATGTCCCAAAATATTGTCCTGTTTCTAAAAATAAAAATCATTAATTTACTAATGTTTCTATTATACCCCTATTAATTTACTAATTCAATTTTTTGATAAATTTTTTTAAGGGTAGTTTTGGAAACTTATAAATTTTTAAAAGGTAGACATGACAATAAATGATGTTCCCTTAAAAAATTTGACTTTTGAAACATGACAAAAAGAGTGGGACCGAGGGAGTATTAAATGAAACTAATATTAAAAATTTGAGTGCAATCAATGACAAAATTGGAATTTCATATCAAGAGGGGTCAAAGCATGAAGCAACAACTTTTGCCTCTCAAGAACAAGAAATATACTAAGATTCAAATAGAACAATAATTACGCATTTCAATCCAATCACCTATGAAAATGGAAATCAACGTTATTTTGAATCCCAAAAATTATTTATGGCTGATCATGCAATAAATTTTGTTGCAATCTCCCTCCTAAAATGCAAAATCAAAGAGCTTCTAATCAAATTTTATTGTGAAGCCTAGTCTTGACAATATTCCTAGTTGCAAAAGTCAAATATTTTAGTTGATTCTCCCATCATCTACAAATCAAATAAAAATCATACATCCATTGTTCTTCTAGCTAAAGACTAAGTAAGTTTCTCAAGTCAATTAGTCAAAGTCAAATATTTTGTTGCAATCTCCCTCTTAAAGTTGAACATTCCAAAGTCCAGTTTCACTCTACTGATCATAGGATTTAGCTTGACTAAGATCTTCAGACTACCATAGTGAACCAAAAACTTCATTCTTCAACTCAAATAATGATCATAACCCAAAATTACAAAATATATTTGTCATGGATAGCCAACACTAAAAGATCTAAACCCTAGTTATTCCCATTAGAAAATTATTACTGTTTATCAAATTTTCAAAAAGAAGTAAAGAAGAAGAAGCCTATTCTAAGATTTCCCAAAATATAATAGAAGAATAACAAAAGGTAACTTACCAAGAGGTCCGAGACCCACTCTAATATTGTATTTTGAGACTCGGAATTACTTTTCCAATAAACTAATGCTAACAAATAGACATTAATTATTTGAGTTATGCTCGACATAACTACCCAAAAGAAGAGTGATGCTTGTTACTAGTTCCCTGTATAATAAGCTGCATTAGCTTTACCATACAATATTTATCCAATTTTGTCATTGCCACAGAATTTTTCACCAAATAGTTCACACTCTGATTCTCTAAAATAAATAAAATAATAATAATTTTTTTAAAAAGTTGACACTACTCTATCACCCATTGATCTCATTTTTGGACCCATCATAACACAAAGAAAAGGCAAGGTGTAAAAATTCTGATGAGAAACTCAAAGTCTATAAACTTATTGATATTTATGAGCTCCATCTCAAAGATTTGTTCCTTAAAAAGCAAGTGGGAGAGGAAAAATAAAACAGAAGGGTCACAGTCTCATGGAAGTGACATGAGGAAGTTTTCACAAATTTTGTATATACATTGATTCCTTTTTTAGGTTTTGAATGTTCAATATGTTTGAAAAATACCTATGAACGTTTAGACCTCCAAATTACAAATTACCAATTCAAGCTTATTATCAAACAATGTGTAAAGTTGTGATTTACAACTAAGTTCTATGTTGGCTTTATTCCATGACAAAAAGTGTTGTAATTGCTTTAATTTATTTCCTTGTATTTTGTGAGATTTTATTGTATTGGGTTTAGTATTAAGTTGGTGAAGACTTAAGCTTAATTGAAGATCAAGTGGATTTCGCGAGAAGCTTGCGAGAAGTTAACTCGTAAAAGAGCCATGTGAGAAGCACATGACTGGAAGCTGAAGAGTCATGTCAAGCTGTCGTTTTCGCGAGTGTCTCGCAGGTAAGGCCTTCCCGCGAGATAGTCGCGAAACATTCTTTCAAGAGGATTTTTAAGAGTGACTTTCTTACTTTTCACCCACACTATATATATCCTCATTACCCACAAATGTAAATAAGGCCAATTCAGAGAGAAAAACCTTAGATAGGTTTTCTACAACACACACACCCATATTTTTGAGAGAGAGCTACTCATCCTTAGTGAGAAATCATTGTAGTCTCTTCTCCATTCCTCTCCCATTGTTATATCTTGAGAGGAGATTTGTACCCAAACATAACCTACACATATTCAGAGTGTTGAGAGTGTTTTGGAACTTGGGAAGCTTTAGAGATTTGCCAAAAGAAGCCAGTGAGGCTTGGTGGATGCAATCGAGCGTATTGCGGGATCTGGAAAGCTAGACAAGACACAGTTCCAAGAAGCCTTGTTGGAGTAGGAGCTTGGAGGGCTTAGGTACATTGGCTAGATTAGGCTTAGAGGGTCTATTGCTAACTCATGTACTCCAACTGATTGTCTAGTGGATCGATTACTACTTGGAGAGCGGCGGAGAGGTTTTTCGCTGAGTTCTTCGGTTTCCTCTTCGATAACACATCGATGTGTTATCTTGTGTTTGCATTATCTCTTCCCTTACTCTTGTGCTTTACCTTTATTGTTGGTTATTCATGTTTATGCACTAGAGTAGTATCGGTTATTTGCGCTTCATTTACTCTTGTTTCCTCACTTAGATAAGTTAGAGTAAAATCAATCGAGCCGTAATCTTTTAATTGGAGGTCTAAACAGCTCTTGTGTTTTAACACATTTTCGAGCTTTCAATTGATATCAGAGCAGGTATACTTGATTTGGTTTCATTACCTAAGTGTGATCCTTGACCCCTTGTGTGTTTTGCCATGGATAATATTTTGTATGCTTCTATGGATGTTTGTGAGTGTAACATGTCATGTGTTTGTGAAAATGCCTCTATGAGTATTAATCCTCATAATTGTGATGACATGTTACTTGAATCTATGGGTGTTGTTGACAAACTCTTGAAGAAAAATGCTAAGAAGTTTCAAAAGAATTTGAGCAAGTTATTATGTGAAAAGGATGATTTGATTGCTAAGCTCAATAAATCCAACAAATTGGTTGAGAAGTATAAGAAACTTACTGAAAATTCTCTTGAAAAGCTAAAAGAGTTTGAATGTTTGAATATGGACTTGGATGCTAAACTTGTTTTGTCTAACAAACTTATTGATGATCTTAAATTTGAAAATGAATCTCTTAAGATGCATGCCAATTGTTTGATTTCTGAACCTACTGTTAAAAATGATGAAAATATTTGTTGCAATCATGTTGTGGTACCCGATGTTGTGTCTATTGTGTGTCCTACCTCAAAGGACAAATCGATGTACATTCCTCCACACAAATAAAATCAAAAAGTAGAAAGAAAGGCTCTTAAGCCTAAGTATTTGTTTAGGTCTCAACCTAAAACTTTGGATGAATCTAAATTTGTTTAAACTTGTCACCATTGTGGTGTAATCGGTTACATAAGACCTTAATGCCCTAAGTTAAAGAGAGAACAAACTCATGTTGTTAGATCCCTTCCTAAAATGCCTAGTGGACCTAAATCCATTGTTTGTCACCATTGTGGTGTCTTTGGTCATCTTAGACCTCATTGCTCTAAATTTCAAGCTTTTAAAAGAATCAAAAAAAGAGAGAAACTTGAGCTTCTTGAAAGTTGTGCTAAAAAGGGTAAATCGGATTTGAGTGAAAATAGCATGTTATTAAAGAAAGTTAATGCTCTTAACTCCTTGTCTATGTGCATCTCTGGTTCTCATTCTTCCAACCCTCATCTCACTTCTCATGAGACATTCATTCCAAAAAATTATTCTGTTTGGATGAGGAAGGGTTTCTATGATTAAGCTTTTGCTCTTTTAGTCATTGATCTAATTCTTTCGATCTTTGTAGGACCCTTCATGCATTAGGTACTTCATTGTCTTGCATTTATGCATCATGCATCTCTTTATATGCATTGTTTTGTTTTTGGTTTTGTTTTTTATCTTACTTTTATGTTTTTGTTTTTGTGTGTGTAAAAATTCAAAACTACATAAAAAGTGAAAAATTTAAAAAGCTTGATCGTATATGTTTGAGCACATATCACATGTGAGTTTGGCCGAGTACCTTCATATTAATGGTGTAGTGCATTTGCAAGTTTAGCTTGTTATGTATGTACATGTATCTGTGTGGATGAAATCTTGAAAACTACATGCGATTGTTGTAAATAGATCTTTAAGCTTATCATGAATGATTGGTCAATAGTCTTGATGATCTTGATACTTGCATAGATTTGTTTTTTATCTTACTTTTATGTCTTTGTTTTGTGTGTGTAAAAATCCAAAATCACATAAAAAGTAAAAAATTCAAAATTTTTGATCATATATGTTTAAGCACATATCACATGTGAGTTTGGCCTAGTACCTTCATACTAATGGCGTAGTGTATTTGCGAGCTTAGCTTGTTATGTATGTACATTTATCTGTGTGGAAGAAATCTTAAAAACTATGTACGATTGTTGTAAATAGATCTTCAAGCTTGTCATGAATGATTGGTCAATAGTCTTGATGGTCTTGATACTTGCATAGACTTGTGCCTATATCTCTTCCCACTTTATTTTTATATTTTTACAAAAGAGCTCACCAAATGTAAATCACCAAATGAAAAGAGATATTGAGCTGCAAAAGTCTGTCACATATACTAGTATTTGATTAGGAAAAAGAGAAAGCGATTTTTGTTTTGAAATGTCTGGTGCTCAAAAAGCCAAAAGCTAATTCTAAATGTATATCAAAAATTTCAAGCACTGATCTCAAAAAGAGATGTATTATCTAAAAAAGATCAAATGTTATAATTTATGCAGAAGCCAAATGAAAAGCTTCTAAGATTTGTAATCAATTTGTGGGAGGTCATATATGTTCATTTCTATAATTGAGATAGACCACTTGATTTAGTACCAGTTGTGTATGACTTGATTGAATTGATTATTGAAGCTTCACTTTGGTCTAAGGACTATTTCACACTTGATACTCACCCACAACACACAAGACTTTGATTCAATTAATGCTTATTTCATTTGTGTGATTGTACATGTTCCAATGTGATGTGTGTGTACTCAACCATATGTGGTTCAAACCAAAAAGATTTTTGTTCTTTTTGTCTGCTTTTGGAAGTGATTTGTATCACCTATGTTTTTCAAAGTTTTTAAAATTTTTTTGTGTGAAAAACATGTTTTCTGGGTGTTTTCGTGACCTATTTCATGTATAGGCTCAACTGGAGGTTAAATGGTCCAATTCTCAAGTTTTTCAATTTTGGACAAAGAGTTTCGCGACTGTTTCGCGAGTAAAGCTTACTTGCGAGATAACTGTGAAATTTTCGTAGGAAGCTAACCAGCGAGATACAAGCGAAAATTTCCAGATTAGCCTTTTAAAGGGCATCTCGTGGGTCATTTGTCTTAAACGCCTCCCATCTTCTCCTAAACCCCTGTTTTAATGTTTCTACATCAAAACCCAACTAATTTCAAGTGTTTTACATTCCATAATCATTTCTAAGGTAATCTTTAACTCTTTTCATTGATTTTGATCCTTAGATTACGTTTTTGGGTTTTTATGTTCATAGTTGAGATTTTTTCAAATGAGAGTTGGAAAACTTAATTTTTGTCAATCTTTTTGATTGGGCTTTGTTTTAAATGATGATTTGTTTTGGATGTTGGCCCCTTGTGGCAAAAATAACATATATTTAGGCAAGATTTTCATATGTTTATGCATTGTTTAACATACATGTGTAGTGTGTGCACTCTAAGTGTTTGATAAAATGTCCAAATGACATTTTCTCATTGTTTTGGACTCCGATGAGTACCAAACTTTGGGGATCACCATAATTATTCATGTTTATGAAGTTTTAATCATTGGTTGTATGTTTTATGCATCCTGCCCCGTGAGTGCTTATTCATGCATTGGTCATGCATCTCACATGCACATTAGATGCACCTTTGCTGCACACACTTGAACACTTGACATGTTTTTGCATTCACTCATGCTAGTTAAGTCTTTTTAGACCTTTTAGCACATATAACATGCTCTTGTGTCTATGTCATGCCTAGGTCGATATCATGTTTCATCATCCTTTGCATATCATGTTCTTTATGCTTTGTAGCATTTAAAAAAAACGTTTTTCTCTTATGTTTAAGCTTCATTTTTTCATTCATCTTGCACTCCTCATGCATCATCTTTTACCCCTGTTCATATTTTCTTTTTTTTCCCTCCTTCCTCTTGCTTCATTTGTCTATTCGTGACAAAAAAGAAGAGAATATACTGGTATGTTTCATCATTTCTATATGACTCGTGCACAATCTTAGGGGGAGAAATTCTACCTCGTGCATATTTGTGGAGGGAGAAATCCATAAGGGAGATGCATATACCAAGGGGGAGAAGACATTTTTTTTAGAAAACCTTGATTTACTTTATTCTTATTTTCTCGTTGCTTTATGGTGCTTTGATATGCTTTTTTGCTCTCATTACATTGTGCTTATGTGTTGGACATGCTTTTATCCTCATGCTATTGTACTTTATTGGCTGCATGTTCGGATGATCATTTGCTTTACTGTATGATCATTGTAGTCATTTCCATATGACTATTTAGGTGTATGATCAAGTTGCTAACATGTTTCACATCGTGTTTACTTGATTGCATTTTACTTGTTACATTATTCTTGTCCTTTTATCACTTGATTTACCTTGAGGGTCAATGTGTTTTGTGCAAGTGTTTCAGGTTACAGGTATTTTGTTCAAAGTGCATCACAGCTTTTAGATTTAGGTGTGACTGAGTTTTGCCATTATTCTCAAACTCACGTTTAAGTCTAGAGTCTGTTACAGGGTGTTTTGTCACAGAATAGTCAAAGGGGGAGATTGTAAAGTTGTGATTTAAAACTAAGTTCTATGTTGGCTTTATTCCATAACAAAAAGTGTTATAATTGTTTTAATTTATTTCCTTGTATTTTGTGGGATTTTATTGTATTGGGTTTAGTATTAAGTTGGTGAAGACTCAAGCTTAATTGAAGATCAAGTGGATTTCACAAGAAGCTTGCGAGAAGCTAACCCGCGAAAGAGCCATGTGAGAAGCACTTGACTGGAAGCTAAAAAGTCATGCCAGGCTGTCATTTTAGCGAGTGACTCGTGGGTAAGGCTTTCCTGCGAGATAGTCGCGAAACATTCTGCCTAGAGGATTTTAAAGAGTGACTTTCTTACCCTTCACCCATACTATATATACCCTCATTACTCACAAATGTAAAAGAGGCCAATTTAGAGAGAAAAACCCTAAATAGGTTTTCTACAATACACACATCCTTCTTTTTGAGAGAGAGCTACTCATCTTTAGTGAGAAATCATTGTAGCCTCTTCTCTATCCCTCTCCCATTGTCATACATTGAGAGGAGATTTGTACCAAAACACAACCCACGCCTATTCAGAGTGTTGAGAGTGTTTTGGAGCTTGGGAAGTTTTGGGGATTTTCCAAAAGAAGCTAGTGAGACTTGGTGGATGCATTTGGGCGTATTGCGGGATCTAGAAAACTAAACAAGACACGGTTCCAAGAAGCCTTGTTGGAGTAGGAGTTTGGAGGGCTTAGGTACATCGAGAAGCCTTCATTTACTCTTATTTCCTCACTTAGATAAGTTAGAGTAAAATCAATTGAGCCGTAATCTTTTAATTAGGGGTCTAAACAGCTTTTGTGTTTTAACACATTTTCGAGCTTTCACAATGTATGTGCAGAATATGAAAATAAGCTAAAACAGAATTGATAAAACAATCTAAACCATAATTAATCACAACCACAGCAATAATTAAAAGGTGAAGATTAAGGGAAGAGAGATGCAAACACAAAGATAACATAACGATGTGTTATTGAAGAGGAAACTGAAGTCCTCGACATAAAACCTCTTCGCTGCCCTCCAACCGGTCAATAATCTACTAGAAAATAAAGTTGGGATACATGAATAACAAAAAACCCTTCAAGCCTAATCTAGCCAGTGCATCTAAGCCCTCCAAACTTTTTCCTCTAACGAGGTTACGCCGAACCTTTGTCTTTTCTAACTTACCGAATCTCACAACTATCTCATTGCATCAACCAATATCAATTGGTCCCTTCTTTACTGCTTCCTTAGTACTGAAAAGCCTTCTCACAGATATAAGTATGGTGAGATAAAGATTTGACTAAAGTATCTCTCAAGGATATAACAATGGAAAGGATGAGAGTAGAGGAATTTGGAGAATCAAGGATGAAGATTGTGGATGAGTCAATCTCATTTTTCTCTAGGGTTCTCTCTCAAAATTCTCTCTAGAAGCTCTCTACAATACGTGGGTATAAGGGGTATTTATACTGGTGTGTGTTTGGAATGCGAAAGGTCAATTTTTCGCAAACAAAGTGGTTTGGCAACTTGACTGAGTCACGAGCTAACTGCCTGACCAGACTGAAAATTTTGTCCTATAGTGCTCCAGCTGGCGTGACTCTTCAGCTCATCTGCATGCTTCACACTTGTGTCTCCTTTGGCGACTTGCTAATCACGAGCCAGTCACGAGGCCTTGCTGACTGCACACTTTCTCACACACTACCCTTACATGATTCCCACATAAATACAAGGTTTCTAAATGCTGAATTACAAGAAAATTGGCATGGAATAAAGCCAACAGAATGGTCGATTAAATTCAACCTTACATGTTTGAATATGAGGATTATCGAAACTCCATCTTGCGACCCTAATCACTTTAATTGGGTTACAGGCTTACAAATTTTGTGAGCGCTTTTCAATGTTTTTGAGTCTATTTTAACGGACCTTACGCTAGAAGAAAAGCTTTGTTCTCTATTGTTAGGACATATGTAATTCACTTGTTAGGAACATATGTCACTATTTTATGTAATTGGCTAATCCTTTAACAAAATGCACTTTACTTGTATTTGGATAGATCTAGGATGTATTTAATACTTCAAGGAACAAAAGTTCAAATCTAGTATTGAAACCATACAAATCTGTTCAAAAAATAAGTGAAGAAGTGTTGATTTTTTAAAGTTCGATAGCTGCTTGACACCTCTCGATAGTTAGGCTATCTATCAAGCTCTTCAGCTTCTTTTAATCGCAATCTCGACACCTCTCGATAGCTAGGTCGATCGATCAAGCAATTTTTTGTCCCCTCAATAGCTCTTCGATAGCTCGCAACAGATAGACTTGACACCTCCTCGACACCTCTCGATCAATTGAGAATTACAAAATTCAGATTTCAAGATCCGATTTTCGGCCCATGTTGACATGTATGTGTAGGGTTTCTTTTCTCACAACCCTAGACATATATAAAGCTTATTTTAGAGGCCATCACATAAGAGAATACAAGGAGAACATATGCAAAAGGCGACTGATTCCTTACTCTCTCAAAAAGAAACTACTACGTCTTTGCGCTTTAGGGTTTTGTAACTAAGTGCTTCTTAATCTTCATTGTTGATAAAGTGAAGAACTTTGCAGCCAACATCTTCTTCAAGTTGGTGTGTTAGTCATGTACTAGGAGCCGTGTATCATTGGTTAGTCATGTATTGGGATTCGTGTATCAAAAAGGGTGGCGTTCATATATTGAAGAGTTCAGAGGTTCTGAAGCAGTAGAAGGTTTCTGCTGTAAGTTCATCTATGGGGATTGTAGAGTCTAGGGACAAAGGCTTTGTACTAGATCTGAAATTTCTCTTTACTATAGTGGATTGCGTTTCGGGAAGGTTTCCCCTCAGATTTTTTCACTGTGAAACTAGTTTGTTTCATTAGTTTTCCTAGGTCATCATATCTTGTCTTATTTATTTTTCCGCTGCATGATTTTGACATGATATTAATATTTGTTTGTTTTAACAAGTTTTATTCATAATAAATTTAATTAACAACTTGGGTTTAATACTTGTTAACTCTATTAACCGGGGTCTTAATTTCCCAACATCTATAATAATTGCAGCAAATACATACTTCAATAGGACTCATCCAAATGCACTCTTATCTACATATATGCTCTCTCCAAATTACAATCAAAGTTTAACATATATATTTGACAATAGAGCAATGTTAGGGTTAACATATATATAAGATATACCTTTCAAAAAGTAAAAACATATATACCTTTCTCTCATTTTTTTACTTTATTGATCTTTGAATCTGCCTTCACCATGTTTATGAATATGATGTTGATTACACTGTTATCCAAGTCAAACGGCAAAAGTCCATCCAAATTATTTTAGTAAAATGCAGTTTTATGATACACGCAAAAATTGGCATAAATATGAGCTATAATACATCTCATACAGGAAAACAAAATCCCACAGGTGCTAGCTTAACATAAATAGATCTGTTCTTATAACAAGTATGGGAAAAGGATTTTACCACAAAAAAAAAAAGTATAGGAGAGGGATTTTGTTGAATATATGTATAAGATGGGCTATATATTCACATAGCTCATAGGAACCGTGATTAATTACCCACTTGCTAGATCTTTTCTTACTTGCTTTAAGAACTTCTCCACACGACCTCTATAATTCTACAAGCGTCATTAGAGATGCTACCAGTCTCTTATGAAATTCTCGTACTTCAAATTTTAGGGTATGTTTGATGATGTCTCTAGTGAAAAAAGACTTGCTTAAAAGAGCTCTCAAAAATTGTATGTTTGTTAAATTCTCACAATTTCTCTCTTGGTCATCTGTTTTCTAACTTGTAAATATAGGAATTTTTAAAGATAAATAGGGATAGACCCACAATTAGGATGATTGGTCAATTGTTTTCTAACTTTTAAGAGTATTTAAAGATAGGATGAGTAACTTCTAACTTGTTTTCTAACTCACTATTAGGATGAGTAATCTTACAATCACTCAACTAACAATCCATGGTCTATGGGTTATGGGTCGGGTCAAACCAACACAATTAAAGAGCTTCTTTTATGAAAGGATTGGAATTCCAACTTTGAATTTAAGAGTAAGCATGTATATATGGTGTATGCGTGTGATTCTCTTGCAAAATGTTTCTAATGGCATCACATGAGTGTTACGTCCTTCTTTTTATTTTTATTTTTTTAATTGCTAAATAAAAGACTTTATTAAACCACACCAGATACAACAGCCTAGAATGCCTCAGCCAAGATAACATTATCATAACTTGGGGGGCCAAATCCCAAATAAAAAGAACCAAATAAAGACTGGTTAAAGGACCAATTGGCTAGCACATGAGCATTCTAACTAACCTTACTATGAACCCAGTTAAAAAATACATGGTTAGAGTCACTAATTACATTCTTAACTGAGTCAACAAAATTCAAAAGTTTCCATGGAACTAAGTTCCCACCAGCTTTGATGGCATCTATACAAACTTTATAGTCACTCTCTATAACACATCTACAAAAAGAGAAATTAAGTGCAATCTAGATAGCCAATAGGATTGCATTAATCCCTGCTTGAACAGGGATGTTGGTGTTATCTTTTTTAGAAATCACAAATACTAACTTCTCTGTCCAATCTTTGGCAACAATTACTATACATGAAGATAAATCTCCTATTGCCACATCACAGTTCAATTTTAGCATACCTTGATTTGGACAACACCACCTAGCACTACTTCTAGCTGGCACGACTTTTAGCCTCCCTATGAATTTTCCTAATCTTTTAAAGGACCAATTAAAATAGAATATCCAAACTTTATTAACTTTATTCCCTGACGCTTATCACTTTAATTAGACTACAACCTTAATACAGTACATATGGGTGTTTTCACACATCAACTATGTTTATGCGTTTGATTAAAAAAAAAAATTCTTTTTACTTTTTTAATTTATTTTGACCAATTAGTTACACACTTAAAATTTAAAAAAAAAATTAATTTTTAAAAAATCTTTTTTTTTTTTTTTTTTCAATAGTACTTAAAGCAAATAAGCACTTCAACAAGAGTCATCCTAATGCACTCCACATATATGCTCTTTCCAAGTTACAGTAAATGTTAACATATATGTGAGTGTCAACAGAGCTAGCAATACTAAGATTAACATATACCTTTCAAAGAGGAAAAACATATATTATCTCATGATTCTCATCTCATCTGTTTACTTCATTGATTATTGAATACTTTGAATATGCCTTCCCCATGATTATTATGTTGATTTCAATGTTATCCTATTCAAATGGTAACAATCTAACAATCATCCAAACTATCATTGACTTCTGCAATCTCTTTTCCTTTTTGAAAAAAAAAAAGGTTAACATCATCTAGCTTGCATTCTTTTTTTTTTTTCTTCTTTTTCTGAGTAAATCAAAGGAACGTAATATTAGCATCTAGCGTACAATCATTACTTACAAGTTACAATCTGGCCAAATATCATCAGCAATGTCTATATATAGCTTTCCTCTTTTTTATAATTCCACATCCCCCGTTAGAGAAACAAAAAATCATATAAAAAGGACCAAGGAAATTATATATGATTGACATATCACTTCTTTTTCTCTTTCATTAATGTCTATATTTTAGAACTCAAACTTAACACCAACAGGTAGACAAATACAGTGTTCTTTCAGTTCATCAGAAAAAAGGTAGACAAATACAGTGGATAACATGACCCTTAATACAATTAGCCGATAGGATAAGCTATGATGGTAAAGGAATATAAACCCATCATTATCTTTAGCTTTTCAATGTTTTCCTCTATCAACAACCATGACTTACTACTTTAAGTAACTCATGAAAATTTGTATGAACTGGAACCTCAAAAATTGGCTCTAGTCTTCTTTCCTGGGTTGGCTCCGCGGACATGGAGGACACTCAACCCCACAATCCCGCCTTATTTTCGACTATCTCTATTGGGTTTGGCCATCCTTATTCCATATTTGGCCTACACTCCACTGTCACAAAAATCAATTGGGCCCCGAGGGAATTGCCATCATCTAAAAGCTAATTTCTTCAACTTGATCTATAAAACACAAAAAAGTATAGGACCCCCTGAACCTTCGCATAAATGATGTAATTCAATTACACATTTACAAATACATGTCAAAGTGTGTGCTTCAGCTTCATAGGTCACTCATCATCCTAATGGTCCGTTTGGATTAAAGGGAAAATGAGAGGAGGTAGAGTAGAAAATAGTAGAATTAACCCAAAATTAGTATATTTTTAGCCAACTCTACTCTACTCTATTCTACTCTCCTCCACTTCTCCTCCATCTTCCTTCAATCCAAACAGGCTCTAACACCTTACATTACTACTTGCTTTTGAAAGCCAGAGAATTAAAATACTAATAGTAATAAAAAATAGATAAGTTAAGATATTGCGTGTGGCTTATGCTGATCATATTCCTTTTGTGTTTTAGTTCCGAAGCTTGGCCTCTTAATCCAAAATCAACTAGTCGCTAATTGATATCTAGGACTAGGAGTTTATTTATTTATTTATTTATTTTTTAATCAAAAGCATTGAAGTTAAAAGTTAAACCTTAGTTATATTTGGAGAACATATGGGGACAATATAGGTTCTCCCCATTACTGATGCTTAAGGAAGGTTAACTTTTTCATAATTAATATACTAGCGGATGATTGATACGTAGGAAATCATTGTTTTCTTAGTATTTTAAATAATAATTTTATAGCAAGTCATTAATCTTCAAATTTTTTATATTTCTTGAAATATGTGGTCAAGCAAAAACGGTCTAATTAAAATGTTTTTTTTCTTTTTAAAGGTTGAAATGAAAGATAAACCCTTGTCAATTAGTCATATTATTTGGAGAAAATGCATATGGAGACAAAACTAAGTTTTTTTTACTGGATACTGAATAGTGAATAGTCCTAGAAGCTTAAGATATAAGTAAGACACGGAGTATTCTTAGTTTGAAAAAATCAACTAGTGGGGGATTAGGTTCATATCATGCAAGTGCCATGTTTTTCACTTTTTAGGACCTTAAGAATAATATAGAGACATTCAGGCAAGCAACCTCGTTTAAATCCAAAGGATTGAAAACTCGGACTGTGCTAATTAGTTTGACAAAGATAAAGTTGTGGTGCCTCTAGAGAGATCTTAATCTTTCCCTTTAAAGATCACCGATCACACAAGCCCCACACTAAAGAGATCTTTCAAGTTTCGGCATCAATTAAATGATATAGCCCTAATGCCCTTCTCAAGAGAATCTTTCTATTCGTTCTAGGGGTTAGGCTGGACTTTGACTAAATTATATATTCGTCATGAGCCAAGCCATCGTGCCTTTATCTCATTCCCTTAATATGTTACAAATGGAGAAAGTCTTTAGACACAACAAATTTTTAAAAAAAAATTTCACATCCAGTTTATATGACAGATTATTAGTAGTATAGGTAAAAAATTGATGTCAATGACGATTTTAAATAATCACTAATAAAAATATACAAAATTAGTTATTGCAAAGATATTGCAAATTATTTTTTTGCGTTTATAAAATTACTCGTTTTGAGATCAATAAACAGCACGTGTTATGCAAGGACAAATTAAGTAATTATGACTTTGACCAAGCCTTCCTTTTGGTTTAAAGAATTACACTGGATAATGTTGGGTTTTTGGAGTTAAGTTGTGTTTGATCCGAATTATGACCCGATCAAAAATAATATTGTTATGGTTTTTAATGAGAGATTTTTTGAGGCTTAGTCCATGGAGCGAAAGTTTGGGCCGATAGATTTTTAGCCTGTTTTGTAGTCTATTGTGAATCCTGTGCATATGATAGAAAAACTATTATTTTGGAGATTAGAGTTTGATGTTGTTTTTTAGAAAGAAAATTGTATTGCCGCATCTTGTATTTTTTTTACTATGAATAGTGAAATCTATGCAAACTCTATGGGCTTAGACAATTTGCTGAACCACGTAAATTTTGTCTTGTATGATTATTTTTCTTTAGCGTATAATCTTTTCTCTATTTTGATATCTCACATATTTAGGAATTTCATACATATTTTCCTTCGGACAAAGCCTCAAGATTTCATTTGTATGCGCAAAGTTAAAGACAAAGGCTGCTAGCTTGATTTAACTCAAGTCAAGCCACACGTCCGGAAATGAGCTCATCTCAAGAATTAATTTGTTCCTCAAAAGCCAAATAAGTTCAAAGCAATTGTGGGGAGGAAAAAAGAAAGCAATAGGGTAGTAATTTTTAATATACATTGAATTTTTTTATGGTTTGAATATAAGAACTTTCCAAACCGTAATCAATTTGATTGGGTTACAGGGATCTTTGGCACATCCACTTCTATTAGGGACGCGTTTGGCAAACCTAAAAGAATTAGTATTTTGGAATTTTTGAGCTGATTTTAATAGGTTCCAAATTTAAAAAAAGTCAATAATATAGATGAAGGCTCATCCAAATGCATTATAAATACATGCTCTTTCCAAATTATAATCAAGGCTCAACATATATACGACAATAGGGCAATGCCAAGGTTAAACATATACCCTCCAATAATGTTTGTCTAATGAAACTCCATTCGAGTCTATCAAAAACATATTTATGGTTGATTTCGATTGATATGCTGTAAAGTTTTCTGTTCAAAGTAGTAATGGAATGGGTCATTTCCAGAACCAAGATATGATGTTGTCACTTGCTTTTCTATTGGAGATGAAACTTGCTTGAAGGGGTGGATCAAATCACTAAAGTACGGTCTATGGAGAGTCTCTATTTGTCATCTCCAAAATAGTTGCTATAGCTTTTTTTATCTAGGATATAAGTAAAAATCATATTCAAGCTCATATCCTGAACATGTCAGACATTCTTCAAAGATAGAATATATTCTCCATACTTGCAAAATTAAAAAAAAAAAAAAAAATTAGTTATGTCATTAATCAATGTTTAGATTTCAAATTTTTGTAATTTAAAATTATGCATAAAAAATAAGTTTAAAATTTATTGATCAAATAGTAAATAATATCTTATTTGAACGAAATTTGACATGTGTGTTAAGAAAGTAAAAAATATGCAATTTAACGATTAGATTTTCAAAATTTACATCTAATAAAAAAAAATATAAGAGAAATTTGAAGTGTTTCTCTTCAAACCTTATTTGAAGAATAATTTACAATTAACATGAGACCAATTTAATGCCTCCAAAAGCCAAGAGCTACTCGTTCTCTTCAATCCCTTCTCAGCCAATTTAATGCCTTCACTCAATTCCAATTAAACAAATTTGGTTTTAAAATTGTTTTTTGCTATCACATCTGAAAGCTCGGAAATGTGTTGAAAACACAAGAGCAATTTAGACCCCCCAATTAAAGTTACGGCTTGATAGTTTTTACACTAACTTAATACAAAGTGCGGAATAGTGTAAATGCGAAGAGATAAGCAAATAAGCTACTCTAATCCATAAACTAAGCAACACAGCAGTATAATGGAATATAAAATAGTAGGGAAGAAAGATGCAAACACTGAAAACACCAAGACGTGTTTTCGAAGAGGAAACCGAAGAACTCGGCGAAAAACCTCTCCGCCGCCCTCCAAGCGGAAATCGATCCACTAGACAATCAGTTGGGATACATGGGTTAGCAAGAGACCCTCCAAGCCTAATCTACCCGATGCACCTAAGCCCTTCAAGCTCCTACTCCAACAAGGCTTCTCGGAATCGTATCTTGTCTAGCTCTCCGAATCCCGCAACAAGCTCTATGTTGCATTTGCCATTCCAGGCTTCTTCCAATGCTTCCCAGCAGCACCAAAACGTAACTCAACACACTCAAAGGGTGAGGTAAGTGTTTGGGCTATCAACCTCTCAATGGTATGGAAATGGAGAGGGAAGAGTTGAGGAAATACCACAAGCAAGTGTATAGAGAAAGGCGGTGATGACAATCTCTAATTCCCAATGTGTTTCGCTAGGGTTTTCTCTCTGAAGCACTCCACAACATTTGTGGGTAATAAGGGTATATATAGGATAGGTACAAAAAGTGTGAGTCAGTCAGTACAAGCTGGCAGAACAGAATGTCTCGCGAGTGTCTCGCGGGAAGGCCTTACCCGCGAGATACTCGCGAGACACAGCTGTCTCTATCCTGGCCTGACTCTTCGCATTCCAACATGTGCAAGGCACATGACTCACTTCGTTGGAAGCTAAGTCGCGACATACCCGAGAGAATCCTTCAGCCTCCAAATGCTTAAGTCTTCACACATTCTATCTATCACACAACCTTTACAACAAATCCCACAAACAATACAGGGTATGAACAATTGAAAGTGATTACAATCAAGTTTGGCACGGAATAAAAGCTAACAAAATACAGAGTTGTAAATAACAACTTTACAACATCGCCAGTCTTTTTTTTGGTTTTTCACGAGGTGTCTTGGCCAACTTACGCGCGTCTCAATTAAGCTTCACTTGCGGTTGGAGCCTGCTGTTGGCCACAAGGTGCTGTGTCTACTAAAACTCGAATTATGGAGCACACTTAGTCAAACCCAGAGCTTTACCCAATGGTAGACAAACCACTGGGCCACATTTGGTGGTTATTTCTTTCTTTCATGGATTAAAGAGATTCTGGGCCCATTTGGTACATGTGTTTAAAAATTGAAAATTGTTGTTTAAAAAATTTTATGAAAATACGTGTGGATGAAAAAGTGTATAAAAATACGTAAAATATTATTTAAAAATTGAAAATTGTTATTTAGAAACACACACCAAACACCCTCTTTGATTTTGAAAGCAATTTAAATTTTATAAATTTTATTTGCTTTCAGCCCATTCAGATCAAGCCAGCGTGACACAGACGCCTAGGGGGACCGACTTGGACAGTTGGACCACATATGGTTCTCGAAATTGGAAACATCGGACATGTACTGCAAGTCTGCAACTTATATAAATTATAAAGTACCACAAAATCAAGCTGTCTTAAATCTTTAATCTCCAAAAAAAAAAAAAAAAAAAAGTTGCAAACTTACTTCAGACTATTCATCCCGAGCTTGATGCAAAGAAAAAGTGCAAAAAATTCCTTTGACTACTGAAAGATTCCTTGCTTGTTAAGGAAAGATCAGTTGGACTGCCTAAAATAGGAGCATTTTGGTTGTATTTAGATGGATGACAAGATTTTGATTTGAATTTAGATTTAAAATTTTAATTTAATTGATTTTAAAATTCCTTGCTTGGGTCCATTTTATATATATGTTGCACGATTTGAAATTCAGATTTTAAAATCTCTTGTTGGGATATATACCTGGATTTGGATCAATAGATTAATGTTCTTTTTTTTTTTTTTTTTTTTTTTAAACCTTTTGCATTTGACCTAATTGAACAAGTTAGACTCATAGTTTCAACTAATATGATCCAACACACTTAACAATTAAAAGATGGGTTCTTTGGATTGATATCAGCCTATTATCAGGTGCTTTTGCGGACTTATTTTTTATACCACAAATAGACAAGATGATGGTTGCATATGACATAAGTTTTGCCAACCACATATCATGTACATATCCCAAATAAAAAAAAAATTAAATAAATCATGTATAGTAGCTTATACACAATACAATATAAGACAACTCTTTTATTTTTAGTGAAATTTGTAGTATATTTTTGTGCTAGAGTTTCATTCACTCTTCCTTCTATGCTTTTATTTCTCAAAACAAAATATATTATACACAAAGTACCTCAACTTTTCTTCAAACATGTTTGAAAAGAAAACAATGGTCGGTGGATCATGAACAGGGAAGATTGTGTGCTCCCGCCTGGCCTTTTTATTCCCCTCTCGTCCCCATATTCTCTCCACCCCTCTCTCTCTCTGGGACAAAGTTTCGAGGTGAACTCATCTCTAATATTTGTGAATTTTCATTATTCCTTAAATGTCTTTGCTTATATATGCACAGTGAATTGTTTTATAATTTTATGGATCAATTATTATTATTTCAATTTTTTTTTGGCTTATACGCAGCATTAGTTACAAAATATTTTCATGGATATTATATGGGAGAGCTTAAATACTCCAAAGTCTTCCTCTTTTATCTTTATGGCACAAAGAAACTTATTGATGTTCAAGTTCTTCTTAATTACAGAGAAAAATGTATAGGTCTGAGCCACGTCTTCAATGGTTGTCCCTCATTCTCTTGGTTGTACTTTTCCCTCATCTTCTTGGTTTCACTGTTCAACAGTAAGTTTCTTAAATACCATTCTCTGTTTTTATTTCTTAGTTTTATATGAACCTGAATACAAGAACTCCAAACTTAACAACTACAACGGACCAAACATAAAACACCCAAGTCCTAAAACCCAAAAAAAAAAAAAAAAAAATCTCTTCAATGCTAAGCAACTACCAAGTTACATCAGCTACAAGTTCTGGTATTTTTTGAAGCCAGATGTGATAGATGTTGCCTAGGCAAGTCTACAAATGGGGTAGATATGAATTAACCAATTAATTAGCCAAGTAGATTCAATTACATGCAATAAGTATGTTAGCATAAACAAATCACCAACTAAGTTAAAATGCAACAGAAAATAAAATTGACACGGTGAATTTAAGGTCACCACTCCTTGAATCCACTATTATCACAACAAGCTGTTACAAGTAAAGGAATCGCAGTACCTTATACCAACATATAATTAAGTCCTTACGCCAATACACAATTAGACTTGTTCTGTAATGACAATCTCTCATTTTCAATGCATGGCTCCCAATACGTGACTAATCAATCGATGCACGGATCCAAGTATATGACTAACTACTAACTTGAGAAAATGTTGGCTGCAAAGTTCTTCAGTTCATTAATACGATGAAGATCATGATGCTCCTTAGTTACAAAATCCTACGGCATACAAACAAAGCAACTTCTTTAAGAGAAAAATGAACTAGGACATGTCTCCAATCACAATATGCTTGTGAAAAACTTTGCATCAAGTTGCACTGACTTGCATCTTTTGTGATGGCCCTTAAAATAATCCTTATATATGTTTAGGGTTGTAAAAAAAGAAAGCCTAAAAATGTATACACAGATATATGTGAAATTAGATCTAGAAAACTGATTTTCGTAAATCTCGATAGATAGGTTATCTATCAAGCAACTATCGAGCATCGGGCTAAACATGTCTTTTATATCTCGATAGATGCTATTTGTTGAGCTAGCTGTTGAGCTTTAAAATCTAGCACTTCTTTACTTGTTTCTTAGACAGATTTGTATGGTTTTAACACTTGAACTCTTGTTCTTTGGATTTGAACTCTTATTCCTTGAAGTATTAAACACATCTTAAATCTACCCAATTACAAGTAAAATGCACTTTGTCCAACAAAAAAAAAAAAAAAAAAAAAGATACAAAAAGTCCTCACTACATCCCTCAAAAAGAAAACACTCCCCCTAACAACCTTAGACATGTATAACAAAAACTCTCTGTGGCTCAACAACAGCTCGACAGATAGGGTATTTGTCGAGATTTATAAAACTCAGATTATAGAGTCTGTTTTTCATCCAATCCATGATTATATGTTTGGACTTTCTTTTTTCACAACTCTAGACATATATAAGGATTAGTTTAAAGGTTGTCAAAGGAAACACAAGTTGCACAAGTGTTGAGCAAAGTTTTGTTCGAGTAAATTGTGATTGAAGACAGAATTTGCCCTAGTTCATCTTTCTTGTGAAGAAGTTGCTGTGTTTGTACATTGTGGGGTTTTGTGACCAAGTAACTTCGTGATCTTCATTGTGTGATGAACTGCAGAACTTTACCGCCAACAACTTTCTCTAGTTGGTGATTCAAGTCGCGTACTAGGATCCGCGCAATTGGTTAGTCACGTACTCGGAGCCGTACATCAAAAGAAAAGATTGTCACTATAGAACAAGTCCAATTGGATATTGAGGTAAGGGTTCAATGGTAGGTTGATATAACGTACTAGGATTCCTTTACTTGTAACCGCTTGTTGTGATAATAGTGGATTCTCGGGAGTGGTGACCTTAAAATCACTCGGTGGGATTTTTACGATATAAGTTTTTCCCATTCGTAAACAAATCACCATGTCATTTTATTTTCCGCTGCATACTTAGTTTAATTAGTGATTAATTTGTACTACCACGCTCATTGCATGTAATTGAACCTAATTAATTTACTTGGCTAATTAATCGGTTAATTCATCACAATGGGTCAATACATTTTTGGCCTATCAAAGAATACCCACACCACAACCCCCTAGCAAACAGCAGAAATAAAAGAAGAAAATCTCATAGGAGGAAGTGACTTTCGCTGTTCAAGACATCCAACAAGTTTACTTATCACATAAATTGGACCGGAAAACAATTAGACAGAAATATTTCTTTGGATTTTTAGACTTCACCGTTGCTAAAAAATTTCTAGATGGTCTACAAAAATTTGATTATGAATTGACATGTGATGAGAGCGTGAGATAGACAAGCATACACTAATACACAATACGGTAATATGTTATGCCAAAGCGTGGCTTGTTATGGCGAGCAATTTGATTAAAAAAAGTTGTCAACAGTGAAAGATAAAATCATACATGATTATCATTCATCATACTTTCGAAAAAATCATGCCAAAGTAGTACTTAGGTTAATGGCTGTAACTTGCAACAACGTTCGTGATAAAACCACAGTTGCTGCTATTAAGCCGACAATCACCACTCACTGCCCAGAAAATATATATATTTGGCTTGAAAAAGGTTAATGAACTTCCATTTTAGACTAACTTTTTTATTTGCATTAGTTAAAATTTTCCTCATTTTAGACTAACTTCAATTGGATGCCAAATTCATAGTAAACCATATGCATTAGAGATTAAATGTCCACTATTAATTGTTATTCTCAAGGTTGGTTCATTCCTAAACTATTGTGGTTGGCCTCCCAAAAAAAAATAAAATAAAATAAAACACATAATTCCATGAAAGGATGTGTCATTCAATTTCAAGATACTTGGGTTTGACTAAAAGTTCCCTAGTTCAAGTCCGGACAACAGCACTTTGAAAAAACTCTTTGGGCTAGCGATTTATACTGCTATGGGCCCACCCGTCGCGAACAGTGATTAATCTCTAGTTGAAAGCTTTGAAGAAATACTGTGAGAAACCAAAAAAAAAAAAAAAGATACTTGTAACCAGGAAGGATGCTTAAAAAAAAAATTAGAGACATGGAAAAGAACAGGAGAAGTGCTATTGGAGAAGAAAAGCTTCAATAGGATACAACTTTTATTAATTTCATTGAGGAAACGTTTTGTGGACTAGTTTCTTTCTCCAATTTGTCTGAACATGAAATACATATGAGCTCCCACAACCTTGAAGAAACAACCAATTATAATTAGATATATAATTCGGAAAATATGGATGAAACAAAAAACAAATATGCATAACTTAAAAAATAAAAATAAAAAATAAAAAAAAATCAGTAATACTCACACGAGAGCATCGGTAGGATATAAATTTTCTTGAAATAATAACTTACCCGTTGATGCTACAAAAACCATTTTATAGGAGACACTCATAGTATTCTATCATGAACAAAGACCTTTTCTTTGGGCTATTAGCATCGTTAACACAAAAATACTTGCATCCAAAAATCTCTCTTATAATTGGATAGTTCATAAAAATGAATAAATAAATTAAAAAAAAAAACATTTAAAAAAAAAAAAAAGATACTTTGTCACTACTTCTTTCAAACTCACAAAATTGCTTTTCTTAAATTGAAAATTGAATTGGAGCCCTTGGGTTTATACATAGATAAAGATATAAATGCTTTCTACACCGTATTCGTTTATAAATATTACAAAATGTATTCTTCCTAATCACTAATTAATACAAGATAGGCTCAATACTTCCCATATTTTGTAATACTTTTTTTTTGGGGGGGGGGGGGGGGGAGGAGCAAGCCCAACCAACTATGCAACAATTAATAAATATATATTTTTGCATTTGGAGTCCGAATTTGGTACGGATGGGTTCCAATAAGAGGTTGCTACATTAGTTTTTTATTTAAAACCCAATACATCCTACCATATCTAATAATACCACGTCACCTTTTTAATAAAATCAAAAATATGATAGTTATTGAGATGTTATCATGTGTGATTGGATGTATTTATGTTGAATCCAAATTTGGTAAGGATAAGATGTAAGACCCACGTCTTACACAATCAAATAAGAAATTGCCACATCAGTTTTTCTACTTAAATTAAAACTGAATATATTTTACCACACTTAATAACATCTAAATAAATTCCCAATTAGGTTGGATTTTCTTATGAGTATTTAAATTTATGGTGTGATTGTGTTTGTTCCTTAATATGTAATATGATGATATAGCATGTTAGAATTAGAGGGTGTAAAACTTAGGTTTTACACTACATCTTTATAAAATTTAATCTCATTTATGTTTTAGTAATATGATGATGTAATTAATAACATGTCCATATTAGAGGGTGTAAACCAAAGGGTTTACCCCAAGTCTTTATAGAATTTAAACTCATTTGTATTAATTCTTAATATTTTACAAAGATATTGCCGAGTTCACTTACTAAAATTAGCTAATACACATAATTATTACTATTAAAATTTGCAAATGCTAACAAATGTGTTCTTTTACGAGCATACATAGAAGCAGTGGCGAAGCCAGGATTTTAATTTAGGGGGGGCAAGATTAAAAGAGAAAAGATTGAAAGTAAAATTATTCTAAAAAATAGCAATTCAATATTAATAACAAATAAATAAGCAATTATATGCTAATGTAATTGTCATTTGTCACACACAATCTAATACAAATGTAAACTTTAATTTATTTTTTTATACTTAGTTTAATTTACTCAAATGCCCTCAATGTAAATAGTTAATTAATGATAATCAAATTGAGAAACTAACTTAAATGCATACAGTTTAATCATATAATTTGATGATTTCTTCAAAGAAATTGAAAAAATAAATCATTACAAAAGTGTTAAGAATATAGTAATATGCCTACAAAGTTGTATACGTGTCTCATTGTCATAAATGCTTTTAAAAAACTAAGGAAAATTCAATTTTATTCTTTAATTCTTCTAAGCAGTTAAAATTTTGGATTATAACAAAAATTCAAAATTTGAAATTGTGAAGAGAAGGAAGAGAAAGATTAGTAGATGCTCCAAGGTTTCCTTTAACAATTAGTCTAGAGTCACCATTTTTTTTTTTCTTTTCACAATCATTGAGCTAACAATTTGTAAATGTAGACAATAAAATAATGTCAATGATAAACCAAAATGAAAATAAATAACATCTCAAAAGTTGTGGAATTTGTCACTGAAAACATTTTGTTTATTAGCATAGTAGTGTAATTCTACTAACGTGTATAAAGGCATGGGAGAGTTTTTTAAATTTTTAAAAATTTGTGGGATTGGCAGTCTAGCACCTACTATTCAATCTTGATTCTAGAGTCCATGACTTACTATGAGGAGAATGCTAGTTTTTTGCTTTTGAGAAGCTTTCTGTCAGTGGATAGTGCAAACTACTTTCAACTATAATAACAGTATATTATACATGATTTTTTTGGCGAGCTCAGGGGGGGCGACTACCCCCTCTCGCCCCCCTTTGGATCTGCCCCTACATAGAAGACAAGTAATCTTGATTTCTTTCTAGATAAAGCCATCTTGATATTCCACAGAAATATTGCTTTAGATCACCTACTAAAATTAGCTTGAACTCATAATTATGATTAAATTTTAGAAATGCTCACAAATTTGTTCTTTTCAAATAAGGCCATGCATGAGTTTATCTCATGGATGCATTCCTTCAAGGACTTTCCTTGAAAACACTAATAATTTTTTGTTTGTGAAAGTTCTATTTTATTTTTGGAATTTGGAAGATAAGCATAGTACTGAATACTGATTTCTCAAAAAAAAAAAAAAAAAGGTTTGGATTACTTTGGATGTCCTATTTTTGATAAGCCCAATTAAAGTTTGATAGTTTGGTTAGTCAGATTTTGACAGATTCAAGCTCAACTTTAATGAGGCCCAACTTAAACTAATGTGGACAGCCGAACTTTGCAAAACCAAATACCAAAAGGGCAAAAGAGAAATTTGGCTGTTAAAAATAGGAAAAGTGTAGGGCTAATTCCATTAATTTAGGTTTTATTTGATGCTTAATTTTTAAGCACATTGCAAGTAATGAAGACAGCAAAGGGGGTCAAAGCATGTAGCAACAAATTTTTACCTTTCAAGAACAAGAAATATACTAAGATTCAGATGGAACAATAAATATTCATTTCAATCCAATCACCTATTAAAATAGAACTATATTTATTTTGCATCCCAAAAATGATTTATGGCTGATTATGTAATAAATGTTTTTGCAAGAAGCTCCCTCTTAATATACAAAATCAAAGAGCTTGTTAAAAAATCATTTTCCATTTTATTATGAAACTTAATTTTAACAATATTCGTGGTTGCAAAAGTTAATTATTTTAGTTGGTTCTCCCAACATCTAGAAATTAAATAAAAATCATTCTAAATAAATCAAATAAAAATCATATTTATTATCTAGTTATATATTATTTATTCTTCTAGTTAAAGACTAATTAATATTCTCAAGTCAAAGTCAAAGTCAAATATTTTGTTGTAGTCTCCCTCTTAAAGGCTATTTGCTAAACCGTTAACAAGATTTTCTATCCAAACTCTAGTTTTGCTCTATTGATCACAGGATATCGCCTGATTGAGATCTTCAAACTCGCATAGTGAACAAAAACTTCATTCATCAACCAAAATAATACCCATACCGATTACAATTCTCATAACCCAATTACAATAATCATAGTATTTTAATTAATAATTTGATAGTGTGAACACTAAGAACTCTCTCTCTCTCTCTCTCTCTCTCTCTCTCTCTCTCTCTAAATAGAACTCAGCTCTTTATTGATGCAAAAATGAATACAAACAAGAACGGTCTAAAACTGTAAATTCCATTTTTTTTCCCAAAATTTTTTTTTTTTTTTCCATTTTGATTTCCAACTTTTTTTTTTTTTAAGGTTGAAATTAAAGATAAACCCTAGCCAATTAGTCATATTATTTGGAGAACAAAAGAGGCTATTTGGATTTTCAGTTTCCATCACCTATAACTCAAAATATGTAGATCCCACGGCTAAGAAATGTGTTTGGCATTATTTCTAGTTTTTGTTTCCATCACTCATTCTCTGATTTTTTAGTGATGAGTTATGAAAATTGAAAATACATTTTAGGTGTTTTCAAGTTATGGAAATAGAGTTATGATGACATTTTCGTAATTAAACCCACATACATAAGACCTACTGTCAGTGCAAAGTCACACCAGGCACACCTTTTTCTTCTTCTTTCTTTTTCTTTCTTTCTTTCTTCTTCACAAACTCACTCCAACGGCCATTTTTTTCTTCTTCTTCATTCTTTTTCTTTCTTTTCTTCTTCACAGAAACACTAAATATACTTTATCTAAAAAAAAATTACATGGGTACCGATTTCTCAAACCTAGAAAATCAAACCTATAAACACATGAGTTAGATCATACACACTAACACACAAACACAAACCCACAAACATGTTCATCCACACGGCCACAAAAATTCCATTGCCACCAATCATTCCAATCCAACAGCCACAAAACAAAAACTCACTTTCTGCTAAATTAAGTCAACAAATAGTGAAGCTTAAAAGCAAAACCAAAATCTAAGTACAGATACAAAACAACAGTGTAGATGTGAGGAAAAAGAGAAATGAGTTTCACCATGGGTCTGACTCTATACCCAAGTCCCTCATCCTTCATGGCTGCCACCCTCTTCCTCGCCGCCACCGCTTCTCCAAAACCCCAACAAAACCCACTTCCTCTCTTCTCCATAACCCTTTCCCCATAACCCAGCTTCAACTGCCTCATTCGCTCAAACCCGAAACTGTCGATTTCATGAGCTTGACCTCTCGATCCTGTAGCTATTCCAGAGAAAGACAAAGGGACAAAAAAAAAAAAAAATAAAAAAATAAAAAATAAAAAATAAAGAGGAGAGAAAAGTCTTCTTTGGGTCAATGTGTGGGTCTCACAAGCTATTCCAGAGAAAGACAAAGGGACAAAAAAAAAAAAAAATAAAAAAATAAAAAATAAAAAATAAAGAGGAGAGAAAAGTCTTCTTTGGGTCAATGTGTGGGTCTCACAAAATAGTAGAATAATTATATGATATGAACTGAAAACAGTGTCCAAACGAGTGGAGTGTAGGAAGTTGAGGTATTTTTAGTAATGAGTAATGAATAATAAGTGACGAAAATTAAATGAGGAGTGATGGATAAAATAAAATAAAAAAACCCTAATTTCTTTACTGGATACTGAATAGTCCTAGACACGGAGTACTCTTAGTTTGACAAAATCAACTAGTAGGGGGCTAGGTTAATCATGCAAGTACCCATGTTTTTTACTTACAGGACCTTAAAGAATAATAGAGAGACATTCAGGCAACCAACCTCGTTTAAATACAAAGAATTGATATATCGGACTGTGCTAAGTTTGACAAAGATAAACTTGTGATGCCTCTGTAAAAAACTATGTAGGTGATAATTCTAAGTAAAAACTAATAAAAAAATACAAATTTAATTATTGCTTGCACGTGGTATGCAAGCAATAATTATAACTTTTACCTTAAACTGGACAAAGCCTTCGGCAGTCGGCACCAACCAAATCCAATAAACAAAACTATATGTGAGCAGTTGGGCTAAAACAAAGGTGGGTCCTATTCAAGTAGAAACGCCGAAGTCAAAGACAAAAGCTGCCTTGATTTAAGTCGAGCCAGACGTCCAGAAATGAGATCATCTCGATAATTAATTTGTCCCTCAGAATCCAAAGTTCAAAGCAACAGTGAGAGTAAAAAGAAAGCAACATGGTGTAATTTTTTAAGAATAAAGTTATTCCTTAAAATAGTCTAAAGAAAAATTTTATAAATTTATCATATATTTTTATATTGAATATGAATTTTAAAAATTTAACTGTTAGGTTACATGTTCTTGTTACATTTTTAATACTTACAAAATTTCAAGAAGATCAAAAATCAATTACTATGTCATCAAATAAATATTATAATTTCAAGTTTTTTTTAATCTAAAGTTGTATATAAAAAATAATTTAATTGATCAAATAGTAAATAATATCTAATTTGAATTAAATTTGATATGTATGTTAAGAACATAAGAAACATGAAATTCAACGATTAGATTTTCAAAATTCACACTCAAAACAAAAATATATGAAAAGTTTCTCTCCAAACTAATTTGAAGTTTGAAGAGAAACTTTGTTATTTTTTAATATACATTGAATTTTATTTATTTATTTATTTATTTATTATGGTTTGAATAAAGAACTATCCAAACAGTAATCAATTTGATTGGGTTACAGAGTGCTTTGGCAATTGGCACATCCACTTCTATTAGGGATGCGTTTGACAAACCTAAAAGAATTAGTATTTTCAAATTTTTTTAGATGAGTATAATAGGTTCCAAATTTTAAAAAATAAATAAAATAGATGAAGGCTCATCCAATTGCATTCTAAATATATGCTCTTTCCAAATTATATTCAATGCTCAATATATATGTTTGTTCGTTTAGACCCCTTAAACTAAATTGTTTAACCTAATATATTAATCAAGTGATTACTTAGATTAATAATTCAAATCTAGGTTAAACATAAGTAAATCATATCATGCAAAGATGCGGAAAAGTAAATGACACCACGATATTATGATCTAGGAAAACCAATGAAACTAACCGTTTTAAGGGAAAAACCTAGGGGAGATTTGACCTAACTATCCTTAAGGTAAAGTAAATCCACTATAAGAGAATTGAAGTTTTTACAATCAGATTTAATTTTAAATCTATTACTACCTCATGTAGTAACTTACTGACACGACCACGAATAAACTCCAAATCTTTAGACTCCTTCTCTTCTTGGATTTACACCAAAACAAGCTGCCTTGCTTGTGACTTTGAGATCCAACTCAAAGGTTTCAGATCACTTTCAGTAATGATCTTGATGTAGCAACTATGTTCTACCAACGCATGATTGTAGTTTAGCTCCAATAGATTCTTGTATAGTTAGAAGGTACAAAACCTCTCAGATCTCACAAAGAGTAACACACAAGTTTTGCAAAAAGTCTTCAAAACATGGCTAGGGTTTCCCTACACAAGTAT
Organism: Quercus suber; assembly: GCF_002906115.3. Classification (NCBI taxonomy): domain Eukaryota; kingdom Viridiplantae; phylum Streptophyta; class Magnoliopsida; order Fagales; family Fagaceae; genus Quercus; species Quercus suber. The sequence continues at coordinate 247,741 of NW_027070081.1, forward strand.
TTAAGTTTAGATGAAACCCTAAACGTTTTCACAGGTTTGGGCTTGTTTAAAATTCTGTAAAAAAAAAAAAAATAATAAATAAATAAAGACCTACAATTTTCTATCGATCGAGCCTAATTCTTATTCAGTTGAGTAAGGCAAAACCACACTCCCTTTTTTTGCAATTAGTTGGACTTAAACATTGAAACAACCACTTTTAAGCATTGCCTAAAAACCTAGACTAAACACGTTTTATTCTCAGTTTGCCAACACAATACAAAAATGATTCTAAATATTTAAATCTAAATCTTTAGAACCTAACAATCTTCCCCTTTGGCAATGTTGTGAAATTTTAAAGTACTCGTAAGTGTACAAACCGTACCGAAGTATAGTTTGATAAAGAACAAGGTCGAATCCACAGGGACTTGAATGAACGTAGGAAAATTAAATCAAATCTTAACCAAATTAATCATAATCTAGTTTAATAAAAATTGGTTATTTTGAAATTAAATAAACTAAGCAAATAATAAAATTAAGCAAATAGTTAAACTAAGCAAAATATATAAAGCAATAAAAAGATGTAAACAATCAAGGGAAAGGAATTAAGGTTTTGGAATCCGTCTTGTAAGTCATATCAACATATATTTATGATCATTAATTTTTCCCAACCACTACATGATAATCTAGAAATCAATCTTGCTACCATGGAAAATATTATCATTAAAACTTCTACAAGCGATATCCAATTTTGTAATTAAGAATTAATAAACCAAGAATTCAATTAATTACGATAAATCCTAAATCATGAGAAAAACATGATTGAACTCATATCTAGAATCACATCTTAGTCAATTGATATGAAGCAAGAACAATTTAAATCATTAAAGAACAACTATTATGGGAAAAATTAAATCACATAAATATTACTAATAATCCTTAACAAGGTTTCATTCTCAACCCTATTTATAAATTTAACTACTCATGGTAATTGAAATAAAACAAAAGAATAAAATACTAAACATTAAACTAGACAAATAAAATAGAAAAAGAAATAGTCACAATGCTATCATGGAGAAAAGCTATAGAGAAGCCACATACGACACTACCTCTTGCTCCAATTTTTTTTTTTTTTTTTTTTTTGCATCTCAGCCCTAGCACTAGCCATCCTGAATTTTTCCCTAAAGAGCCTTTAAATAGGTCAAGAAATCCTATTACAAGTTGAATTCCAGTTTGGGGAAAATCCCAGATTTTTAGGCTTCACTTAACCGACGATTTTGGCCCATGTAACGTCAGAATTCAGACTTTTGGTAAACTAAAAATTGTAGCCGAAATTTATGCTGAAAATACTAACTGATGTGCAGGCTGGAATCCTAATCCGAATTGGACTTGGATTTGGTGCAAATTTTCTTTGATTCCTTGCTCCAATTGGACTTAAATTTAATTGGGTTGGACTTTTTTAACTTCATCATGGCCATTGTAAAAGTAAAGTCAATTAGCTTTCTTCTTTGCACAAATCCACTTATTTAATTCCATTCTCCTACAAAAGACAAATTCATGCAATAAGATTCAATTAAGCACAAAATTGATTATTCAGCATTATTCCAAAACTAAATATAAAATGCATGAATTAACTTAAAATAAGTAGATAATGCTTTCTAACAATGATATAAACATGTAAAATTAAGCTATTATCAATGCACATCAGGCAATCCGTGACAAAACACACATAAACAATGAAATGTTTAACCTTAAATACTAGTCAAAATACAAGTTATTGCCCTAATACAATCCTTACACAACTACTAACTATTAGTTGCTAGTATAGACAACAACTGTAGAAAGAATTAACCTGTAAATTCCTGAAACACTGAAAATAAACCATAAACGCATGTGTGGAAAATACAAGTACTATAATCTAAATAAAAATCTGAAATTTAATTCACAAAACATATAAGAAGATAGGAACACATCAATAATGAATAACCTCATCATCAAATTTCTTAACCAATAAGCACATCAATGTTTGTGAATCAAGAACGTAAACACTAAACAGATATAGACAATGAAAATATAAACACTAAAACCAAAAAAAAAAAAATACATCATCTCCCCCTAATTAAAATAAATCTACTCCTCCTACATACAAAAAGTCCTAAACACTCTACTCTCCCTTGTTGTTACGAATTGCCAAAGGCAAAATCAATCCTCAAATGGTGAAGGAGGTGGAAAGGCACTCTTATACTCCGCAAAATTTGCTCTCAAAGATGCAACCTCTATCAACAACTCATCGAGAAGCTATCCATGAGCAGCTTGCGTAGTCATGAAGGACTCCATCATGGCACGAAGTGATAGAGGAGGAGCTACTGTAGGATCAACATTATCAGCACGACCAGAAGGATCCACAGCAACAGTCGGATCCACAAATGTCTCCTCAGCAGCAAGCATAGTACTAGAGGCAGGAGCTGTTGTTAGGACATATGTGATTCACTTGTTAGAAACATATGTCACTATTTTATGTAATTGGCTAATCTTTTGACAAAACACACTTTTCTTGTAATTGGGTAGATCTAGGATGTGTTTAATACTTTAAGAAACCTTGTTTCAAGATCAAGTGTTAAAGTCATGCAAGTTTATCCAAGATTCAAGCTAAGAAAGTTCCTGTCATTAAAGCTCGACAGCTAGCATCTATCGAGTTTAAAGAGTTGTTCCAACCCCGTGGCTCAATAGCAGCTCGACAGATAGCTATCTGTCAAGGTTTATGAAATTCAGTTTTTCAAGATTGTTGTTCATTCAATCTGTGATTGTATGTTTGAGTTTTCTTTTCTCACAACCTTAGACATATAAAAGGATTATTTTAAGAGCCGTCAAAGATGGACACAAGTAGCACAAGTGTTGAGCAAAGTTTGTTCAAGCAAATTGTGACCGGAGACAAAATTTGCCCTAGCTCATCTTTCTTGTGAAGAAGTTGCTGTGTTTGTGCACCGTAGGATTTTGTAACCAAGCATCTTCTCGATCTTCATTGTGTGATGAACTGAAAAACTTTGCTGCTAACAACCTTCTCTAGTTGGTGATTAAAGTCACGTATTGGGATTTGTGTAATTGGTTAATCACGTACTGGGAGCTGTGCATCAAAAGGAGAGATTGTCATTACAGAACAAGTCTAATTGGATATTGGGGTAAGAGTTCAATTGTAGGTTGGTATAAGGTACTGAGATTCATTTACTTGTAACGCTTGTTGTAGTAATAGTGGATTCTCGAGAGTGGTGACCTTAAAATCACCTGATGGGGTTTTTGCGGTGTAGGTTTTCCCCATTCTTAGACAAATCACCGTGTCAATTTATTTTCCACTGCATACTTAGTTTAATTGGTGATTTATTTGTGCTACCACGTGTTTGTGTGTAAATTTGATTAATTAATAAACTTGGCTAATTAATCAATTAATTCATCACAAGGAGTCGATACATTTTTGGCTTATCAACAGTAGTAGAACCTTCTCCTCATGATCTCTTAGATGTCCCAGTGCTTGGCTCAGCATTCTTCATCTATGCCTGTCGCTATCTAAAATAGGTGGCTCTTATAGGGGCAATGATATGTACCACTCTAAGGGAGGAAACTCTAACAACCCTAAAAATCTCAAAATCCTAAATATAAACATAGGGAAGAACAACTTTTGACTCTTACTCTTACTCCTAGAGATAGCAACAATGGTTTAGATGAACATGGAAGGAAAACACATGGAACCATCAGTAATAAAAGCATAAAGAAAAGCACATCTATCTATAGGAATAGTATGAACATGTGAAATGGGATAGATGTTATGACAAGTAATCCTTGAATACAAAGAATTAATCTCAGTGAATTCACAAGAATTGATTCTTGGTTCAGAACCACAAGAAATAGGACGACCACAAAGAAGTGACATCATGTTGTCTTCAACAAGAAACTCAGTGTATGGGTATGTGGGTTTACAAACTAAGGGCACACCTAAAGCTTTAGAGACAGATTGTTTAGAAATTATAAACTCTTGAACTCTAATCCAAGAAGTCCAGTAATAACCACCTATGACCTCAAAATACATAGAGAGGTTAGAGTAAAACTCTCTAATCAAAGCTGCAAGAGGAGGATTAGACACCTCACATAAAGAAACCCAGTTCCTAGACACAAAGTTCTAACAAATGGAAGGAACTAGCTCACGCAAAACTATTTCCCTCTCATCCCAGATAGAGCTATACTTAGTTAAGGTCTCATATGTCCCCTCACATTTGCAGATAGAAAATGCTCTCTATCACCAGGGCTAAACTTGAAGAGGAAGACCTAGGGTTCCTATTTGCTCTAGTTTTGAACTTCCTACCAACCTTAGGAGCCATGACTAAGGACAAAAACACACACACAACACAACACAACACAAACCAAGGGCAAACTACATTGAGAAGGGTCAAAGACAAGATAACATGCAATTTTGAAAAACTATATGATGCACGACATTTAAACTCATATGATGCATGCTCTAATGCTCTAAAATAGCTCAATTTTATCACAATCTTGAAAATTGACCAAGGGAATTAAAAATTTAGAAAATCCCCAATTTTGAAAAACCTAATTTTCAAAAATTCTTATATTGATCAATTGAACAACACAATAAGTAGAAAACAAGTTATAATCACTCAATCTATCAATAACAGAAGCCAATTTCACTCAATTTTGCCCAATTTAACAAAATCCCTAAATCTCTCAAGAACTTAAAACCCTAATTTCAAAATTTTTAATCAATCACAAAAATTTTAAAATTAAAGCATGTGAATCATGTTTATATGATGCATGAACAAAAACCCATGGTTCAAATATGATCAAAAATCACATAAACATTAAAAACCCCAAATTTTGAAAAATGCAAAAATCCCACAAAAATGCATGATAACATGTAATTTGATGAAAAAAGAAAGTTCAAAAGAGCCATACCTTAAGTCTATGAAGAAAACCTTTGAATCTTTGACCAATAAAACAACAACAACAACAACAACAACAACAAAAATTGAGAGAAGGGATTAAGAAAGGAATCGAAGAGATAGAAAAAAAGAGCTTTTGAAAAAGTTAGATATGATTCCTATATGTTTTTGAAAATTGAAATCTGATCAGTTGAGAGGAATCGAGCAAGAATCGAATTTCACTTAAAAACAGGCTCGACTGATCAAAAAGAACCGGGAAGGAATCGAAGGGACCCGAGACTTCAAATTAAAAACCTGTTTTTCTTCTTCACATTTCGATTGGTCGAAAAATAGACTTGATTAGTTGAATTCTAAAGAAACAGAAATTTTGAAAAATTCTAGAAAAAATTTCTGCAGAATCATTTGAAAAACTGTTTTCATGGTATGACATGTATGTTCATGACTTCAAATGATTTTCAAAATCAGACTTTTCAAAGAAAAAATTCAAACTTTATCAAATTTCCTCAATCTTTTCTTTCCTCCCTCCCCAAAATGTATTAAAGACGTCAAGAAGTTTAATTTTGGAAGGCCACAAAACTTAACACACAATTACATGTACCAAATTTAACAAAGTTTTGCTTGTAGTGTGTGCAACTAGTAAGTGTATGAGATACTACAAGGTGATATGCAAACAGAGAATAAGCACGCTTTCTACATTATTCATCATATAAGTTTGAAAGTGACTATCACCTAAAAAGTTACATCATATAACTCTCACATCTCCTAGAAAACATGTTGCAACCATGCTATTTATTTATTTATTTTGAAGCATGTACTTTTTTTTTAATTTTACTTTTTGCTTCTTTTAACTAATGTACAATAACACCTTAAGTATTTTGCTGTGCAGGTGCTACACCTTACCGAGCATGGCTCTTATGATTTGCACACAAGTGTTCATGATTGGTGAGTAACAATAGTGAGATGGTTATTTATACATTTCTCCTAGGATTTTTTAGTCCTTACGATCAAAAGAATGTGACTTCAAAATCAAGAGCATGTGATTAAAAACCATAAACAGCTCACACAATATAAGTACTACATAGCACAAAGTAGAAAAGTGCAGAAAAATAAAGCTCATCAAAGAAAAACAAGGTACACAGTCATGAAATGTAAATTTCATAGGCCAACCACAATTACACATCTTGAAGATGTATAATACAAAATATTTTTTTTTTTCTGTTTTTTTTTTTTTTACCATCCATCCTTCTTTAAACCAATATTTCCTATTTTTGAACATAACAGGCTCGGCAAAGTTTTGTGCATCATTGAAGCCCATATTGTAGTATTTATTTTCACTTTCCTCCAGGACCGCTTTGAGCTTTGCTATCTTCTTGTCCTAGCATAATGATGCCTGGGTCCTCTCTACTTCCATACCCATGCCTTAGCATTCTCGGTGGCGTGACTTTCTCTTTCGCAGTAGCCTTGGCAACATCCTTCAAGGCTTTCTCCTTGTCAGCCTCTTCTGCAACATCCTTCAGCCTGTTCCCATAATGTAGGCCAATTATGTAGCTTGCTCGGGAAGTCACATTTAACCTAACCTGTACGATTGGGTGAGCACTGCTAGCAGGCTCTAAAATCACCATGGCAGGAGCTGGAAGAGTCCTTAAAGGAGTCTCTTCAGGCTTCTCGGAGGCTGGTCAGTATGTCGAGGCCTTTTGTGGTTACAAGGGGTTGCTGTTGCTGCACTTTGAGACAACCACCGGGCAAAACCAGTCAATAATCATGTTTCTTTGAACTACCATCTTGGCCTTGGCGTTTTCGGCTTCAGCACTTGAGAAATCAACCAACTCAGCCTCTACTTGCTCAGTGGCCAGTACTTTTGTATGCTGCTCCTTAACCGATGTATGCATAGCCCAGCCTTGAAAATAGTATTAACTGACCCGTCTCTTACAGGTACTAGCGAACCAACTCTTATCAACAGGGTTGAGATCTTAAGCTTCACCAACAGTTAGCCTTGAAGGGAAAAATCCTCGGTGTCACACGTCTATATAGGATAGCAATGGGCTACCTACTGTCAAGGCCTACCCAGAAGGTTGGTAGCTAGTGTAAACGGGGTAACATCGAGGATAAGGTGGGAGGCCTGTACCTATCCGTCGTAGTGGACAAAAATCTCCGACCTAAGCACAAAGTTGAGGTCCCTCACGTGTATGGCATCAAGGTCCGGCACGAACTTTTACCGTCTGCATAATGGCAAAATAGAAATTAATTATTGTGCGATCAATAGTAATAATAAGTCTTAGTATATAAAAAAAAAAATGTAGTGTATTTGGTATCGACCAACATTTCGGGGTGAGGTCAGGCAGGTGAGTTCGTTGGTGTGCCAATTGCAGCTCAGCCAAACAAACTCTCCTACCGAATACCTGTTAGAGTCAGGTAGAGATGACAATTTTTCCCCACCCCGCATAACCTGCCCCTCCTCACTTCGCATCGCGCGGGTTTTCCCCACCCGCAAGGGTGATTAGGCGGGGATGGGACAAGATTTTAGCCCCATACCACGGGGCGGGGCGGGAATGAGTTTAAACTTTTTAGACCCTAGAGCGGGGTGGGAATGGTTTAGACTTTTTAGACCCACCCTGCCCCGCCTTTGCCCCACCCGAGTTGCTAAGGGTTATAATTGTAAATTTTTCATACCCTAAAACCCTATTATTTAAATAACATATCAATATTAGCTTATTTTATTCTACCCAATGTGGTTTTCTGCCTTTATTTTGTTATGTGTTATACTATGATTGTGTGTGTGTGTGTGTGTGTGTGTGTGTGTGTGATTGTCTTGTTAAACACTTGGATATATTATTCAATTTTTTTCTAAAAATTGATTTGATTTGATGGGATAAATTTAGTTGTAATTTCAAGTATATTTTATTAATGAAATAGGTTTCATTAAAAATTGTACTAATTGTAGGGCAAATTAACAAAAAGTTGAGTTTTACGGAGTGGGGCGGGGCTTCGCGGGGCCACAAGGGGCGAGGATGGGGTGAGAAAGTTTTCCCGTCATGTGGGGCAGGACAGGGATAGGGCAAGACAAAACCATGCGGGGTGGGACAAAGATCTCATCCTTCGGCCCACCCCACCCCATTGCCATCCCTAGAGTCAGGAAGGCATGATATCAACCATACTCAAGTATCCCTAACCTTCAAGTAGTACCCATTCTATCATTACCGCACAAACTATACATGTAGTTTATATCATGTTGATCTAATTGTAACCCATAAAGGTTGTTTAGCCGGCTAACACAACTTAGTGTGTGTTTGTTTACGCTTTTAGAGCCCAAAACGCGCATTTCTAAGTCCAAAATCTAAAATGCGTGTTTGGTAAATTATTGCCACTTCGCGTTATCAAAAAGCAACTTTTCCAAATACGAAGGAGTATAGCATTTTGAAAACGAACCTTGGAGTTGCTTTACCGAAAATGCAAAGTTTGAAATGTTACCATTGGTCATTTTCAACATTATCCCAAACTACCCTTATTTTTATTTTGAAATCCCAATTTTACCAAGATTTGTATAAAAAATATATATATATATATATATACCGTGATTCTTCTTCTACTGATGCAAGCTTCTTCTTATACTGTGTGATTCTTCTTCTGCAATTGCGGCTTCTTCTCTTTTTTTTTTTTTTCTTTTTTTTTTTTTTTTTTTGTGTTTTTTTTCTGTCAGAAAATGAGGTTTGGCCATTTCTACCACGTTGAGCACATGCATAACAAAAGTTAAAGCCACAAAAGCCATTGTGGGCCACAACTTATCGAGCCTGTTGCGCCTTAGATAGACATGTTGCTGAAAGTTTCCTAGTTCTATACGTCCACCTATGGGGGACCTTTCTTTTCTCAAAAAGAAGAATCTAATTCGTTTGTCCCACACTATTTTGCATGAAGAAAATGCAATTTTATATGAATGCTCCTTTCAATGTAAAAGATTTTGAACTTTTTTTTTTATAGGAAAGATTTTTAACTATAAACTAAAATCAACAGCATAGAAACATATTGTAACATTGAAATTATAGATTTTTTGCTTCCTTGTCCTTGTTTAATTGCCTCCACACATATGTAAGTTATTACAACTCCATAGGCTTTAAGGCCTCTATATAGGCCACAAACAAATTTTACTAGTTCTCATTATTTTGGGTTTTTTTTCTTCATCCATGGACTTCTTAAATGTTGCATGCTCGCTCATGTGAACCTTGCATCTCCATGTACATGAGAATCTCGAGCCACACCATTCTTTTTAATATAGCACCCATGAAAATATTACTTTGTTGGACATTTTTCTAAAGATCATTTAATTTGTATGGGTTCCACGGGCTTACCTAATACAATTCACACTTGTACAAACTCCAAGCATATGCATCCCGTCCCGCTCTCTCATGTAAGTCCTTACCTCTCTGTGGGCTTTAAGACCTCTATATAAGCCACAAAATTTTTTTACTAGTTCCCCATTATTTTGGGTTTTCTTTCTTCATTCGTGCATCATCCATGGACTACTCAAACGTGCTTGCTCACCTATGTGAACCTTGTATCTCCATGTCCATGGGAACCTTGAGTCACACCATTCTTTTTGATATAGCACCCATGCCAATATTACTTTTTTGGACATTTTTCTAAGATAATTTGTATGGGCTCCACAAGCTTATCTTGTGTGATGCACACTTGTGTGGACTCTAAGTACACGCACTTTATCCCACTCCAACTAAAAGGGATTTCAATGATCTTGCCACTTTAATGCACACCAAAATTGGCTCTAATACCACTTGTTTGGCAGATAACACCTTAGGGAGATTCTAATTGAGTAGCTAATATATATAAATATATCATTTAACCAAAAGTTAAGTGTATGGGTTTCAGCCTAGTTATATTATATAAATTCTTCAATGAGAGAAGGTGGCAAAGTGTCAAAAGTGTGTTCTATAATAAAAATCATTTTCATTACTAAGCTTGCAAAAGTTGTTGTTGTTGTTTTTTTTTTTTTTAAAGGAAGAAAGGGACACAGTTAAACAACATCCAATGAGGTCTATGGAAAGTAACAAATGAGGATAGAGAAAATCAGTTATTAATTAGGTAAATAAGGTGGAAATCCTTAATCATTTAATACTATTTTTTCAACTGTTGGATCTATTAAAAATTTACAGTACAAAAAATGTATAACTCTTAAGAAATTACACCATGTGCAACTCTCTCTCTCTCTCTCTCTCTCTCTCTCTCTCT
>NW_027070081.1:260358-425049 GCF_002906115.3 Quercus suber
GTGAAAGTTGTGAAAGAACCCAGCATTGACGTAAAGGTGAATGTCTTAACAGTTATGGTGTTCGAGCCTTGTTGGATGGATCTGATCATTGACTTCTTAGCCAAGGACCATGTGCCAAACGATGAGAAAAAGGCAAGAAGAGTATGCAAAATCGCTGCTCGATATTGGCTATCTGAAGACCTAGACTGTACTGGAGGTCTTTTGGGGACCTTATCTCCTATGTTTGCATCCTAGCAAGGTTGATGAACTCTTAACCGAGCTCCATGAGGGGGTATGTGGTAGTCATGTTAGGGGATACTCATTAGCCTACCGAGCAATGACCCAAGGATTTTAGTGGCCTCAGATGCAAAAGGATGCTGCCAACCATGTTCGGAAGTGTGTGCAGTGTCAAAGGCATGTCTCGTTGATACATCAGTCAACAGGGACTTTAAATCCTATCAGTAACCCATGGCCATTTGCACAGTGGGGGATAGATATCATTGGTCTGTTCACTTGGGCTACAAGAAACCGAAGATTCATCTTAGTTATCATGGACTATTTCACCAAGTAGGCAGAGGTTGAAGCACTAGCCAATATCCGGGATATAGACGTCAAAAAATTTGTGTGGAGAAACATAGTGACAAGGTTTGGAGTACCAAAGTCTTTGGTATCTGATAATGGGTTGTAGTTTGACAGTAAAACCTTCCACAAATTTTGTAGCAACCTTGGCATTAAGAATAGGTATTCAACCGGCGTATCCACGGAGCAATGGTTAAGCCAAGGGCACTAATAAAGCAATTGTTAATAGATTAAAGAAAAGGTTGGAGGTGACTAAGGGTAGATGAGCCGAGGAACTACCAAACGTTTTGTGAGCTTACCGAACAACCCTCAGAAGATCCACGGGAGAGACTCCATTTTCTTTAATATATGGGGGAGAAGCAGTCGTACCAACTGAAATAATTTTATGCAATGCCTAGGTTTCAGGATTTGCCCCAGCTGCGAATGAAAAGTTAATGGTGAAGCAGCTAGACTCATTAGAGGAATGCTGGGAATCAGCAACCATCAGGCTAGCAGAATATCAGCAAAATTTGGCTTGGTGGTACAACGAGGATATGAAGAAAATGGAGTTTGGTGCTGGAGACCTAGTGTTACGGTAAGCTGTGGGAAATACGTAGGATGTTAGTGCTAGGAAGTTGGCCTCGAACTGGGAAGGACCGTACAGGGTTACTGCCATTCTGGAGCTGGAGCGTACTATTTAGAGGATATGGAAGAGAGGCCACTTTCTCATCCATGGAATGTTCAGAATTTGAAAAGATTCTACCTTTAACTATAGGAATGTGATTATATAAGTCATGTACAAGCTACTATGTAAATAACAATATCTACGTGCGTAATATACGGAAATCTTGCCACCACTATTATCTCTAATTTATTCTAAGGACAGAAGCCTAGGTTGGTTCGATCCCGGTCACCAACCAGGTGGAAACCTTATCTCTAATTTTTTTTCTAAGGACAGAAACCTCGGTTGGTTTTATCCCGATCACCGACCAAGTGAAAACCTTATCTCTAATTTTTTTCTAAGGGTAGAAACCTAGGTTGGTTTGATCTCAGTCACTAGCCAAGTGGAAACCTCATCACAAAAGTTTTCTAGGGATTATGCCAAAACATTAGTTCTAATCGTTTAGTTAGACATCGGTTACCAATCATGCTAAAACATTATACTTCTTGAGAGTGCAAGTTTAAATTTAATTGAATCTCCCATTTGCGCTTAAATGAAAGCCTAACTCAGTTTCGGTTACAAAATATCTACAATGAACAAGAAGAAATATAATAAAGCCAAAATAGTTTAAATCTGGCAAGCAATAGTGTCAACAATTTTCTAATTCATGTATGCAAAATTCTTAAAACCGACATTGTTTAATCACCACAACCCAGTGATTTTAGGCAATTTAACCAAAAAAAGAAAAGAAAAAAGATAAAACATAAAACATAAAGAAAAAGAAAACAAGAAATAACTTAGGTAGTTGGATTTTGCGGTTGTTTTGGTTGAGCGGGACTGAGGTTCACGAGGGGTTGAGCACCAGGATCTTCTAGTTGGGGTTGCGCTAAGATCGGCACAATACTTGGATTGCTAGTGATTTCCAAGTCAATTAGCTCGATGTGAGAGTCAATGGCTTGCACTAGTTCCCTCATGCTCGGGGTGTCTTCATCCTTGGCTTCAGTAAGGTTTTGAGTTGTGGGTGGGGGTGGCTCCGGGTAGGGGATCTAGTTAGGGTTCCTAAATGGGGAATCCTCGGGTAACCCCATAGCCGTCACGGCAGCCATCCATCCTTCTTTAAACCAATATTTCCTATTTTTGAACATAACAGGCTCGGCAAAGTTTTGTGCATCATTGAAGCCCATATTGTAGTATTTATTTTCACTTTCCTCCAGGACCGCTTTGAGCTTTGCTATCTTCTTGTCCCTAGCAGTAATGATGCCTGGGTCCTCTCTACTTCCCATACCCATGCCTTAGCATTCTCGGTGGCTGTGACTTTCTCTTTCGCAGTAGCCTTGGCAACATCCTTCAAGGCTTTCTCCTTGTCAGCCTCTTCTGCAACATCCTTCAGCCTGTTCCCCATAATGTAGGCCAATTATGTAGCTTGCTCGGGAAGTCACATTTAACCTAACCTGTACGATTGGGTGAGCACTGCTAGCAGGCTCTAAAATCACCATGGCAGGAGCTGGAAGAGTCCTTAAAGGAGTCTCTTCAGGCCTTCTCGGAGGCTGGTCAGTATGTCGAGGCCTTTTGTGGTTACAAGGGGTTGCTGTTGCTGCACTTTGAGACAACCACCGGGCAAAAACCAGTCAATAATCATGTTTCTTTGAACTACCATCTTGGCCTTGGCGTTTTCGGCTTCAGCACTTGAGAAATCAACCAACTCAGCCTCTACTTGCTCAGTGGCCAGTACTTTTGTATGCTGCTCCTTAACCGATGTATGCATAGCCCAGCCTTGAAAATAGTATTAACTGACCCGTCTCTTACAGGTACTAGCGAACCAACTCTTATCAAACAGGGGTTGAGATCTTAAGCTTCACCAACAGTTAGCCTTGAAGGGAAAAATCCTCGGTGTCACACGTCTATATAGGATAGCAATGGGCTACCTACTGTCAAGGCCTACCCAGAAGGTTGGTAGCTAGTGTAAACCGGGGTAACATCGAGGATAAGGTGGGAGGCCTGTACCTATCCGTCGTAGTGGACAAAAATCTCCGACCTAAGCACAAAGTTGAGGTCCCTCACGTGTATGGCATCAAGGTCCGGCACGAACTTTTTACCGTCTGCATAATGGCAAAATAGAAATTAATTATTGTGCGATCAATAGTAATAATAAGTCTTAGTATATAAAAAAAAAAATGTAGTGTATTTGGTATCGACCAACATTTCGGGGTGAGGTCAGGCAGGTGAGTTCGTTGGTGTGCCAATTGCAGCTCAGCCAAACAAACTCTCCTACCGAATACCTGTTAGAGTCAGGTAGAGATGACAATTTTTCCCCACCCCGCATAACCTGCCCCTCCCTCACTTCGCATCGCGCGGGTTTTCCCCACCCCGCAAGGGTGATTAGGCGGGGATGGGACAAGATTTTAGCCCCATACCACGGGGCGGGGCGGGAATGAGTTTAAACTTTTTAGACCCTAGAGCGGGGTGGGAATGGGTTTAGACTTTTTAGACCCACCCTGCCCCGCCTTTGCCCCACCCGAGTTGCTAAGGGTTATAATTGTAAATTTTTCATACCCTAAAACCCTATTATTTAAATAACATATCAATATTAGCTTATTTTATTCTACCCAATGTGGTTTTCTGCCTTTATTTTGTTATGTGTTATACTATGATTGTGTGTGTGTGTGTGTGTGTGTGTGTGTGTGTGATTGTCTTGTTAAACACTTGGATATATTATTCAATTTTTTTCTAAAAATTGATTTGATTTGATGGGATAAATTTAGTTGTAATTTCAAGTATATTTTTATTAATGAAATAGGTTTCATTAAAAAATTGTACTAATTGTAGGGCAAATTAACAAAAAGTTGAGTTTTACGGAGTGGGGCGGGGCTTCGCGGGGCCACAAGGGGCGAGGATGGGGTGAGAAAGTTTTTCCCGTCATGTGGGGCAGGACAGGGATAGGGCAAGACAAAACCATGCGGGGTGGGGACAAAGATCTCATCCTTCGGCCCCACCCCACCCCATTGCCATCCCTAGAGTCAGGAAGGCATGATATCAACCATACTCAAGTATCCCTAACCTTCAAGTAGTACCCATTCTATCATTACCGCACAAACTATACATGTAGTTTATATCATGTTGATCTAATTGTAACCCATAAAGGTTGTTTAGCCGGCTAACACAACTTAGTGTGTGTTTGTTTACGCTTTTAGAGCCCAAAACGCGCATTTCTAAGTCCAAAATCTAAAATGCGTGTTTGGTAAATTATTGCCACTTCGCGTTATCAAAAAGCAACTTTTCCAAATACGAAGGAGTATAGCATTTTGAAAACGAACCTTGGAGTTGCTTTACCGAAAATGCAAAGTTTGAAATGTTACCATTGGTCATTTTCAACATTATCCCAAACTACCCTTATTTTTATTTTGAAATCCCAATTTTACCAAGATTTGTATAAAAAATATATATATATATATATATACCGTGATTCTTCTTCTACTGATGCAAGCTTCTTCTTATACTGTGTGATTCTTCTGCTGCAATTGCGGCTTCTTCTCTTTTTTTTTTTTTTTCTTTTTTTTTTTTTTGTGTGTGTAATATATTTCTTTCTTCTTGTCTTTTGGGTGAAGAAGAAGAACTGTATTTTGGGTGAGGAAGAAGACCTGAAGAAGAGACAAGATAGTGAGTGGAGGAAAAGAAAAGATATTTGATGGGAATGGGGGAAGAAACGGGTGGACGAGAAAAAAGTGAAGGAAAAAAAATAAAGGTATTGAGTGGGACACATGGATATGATGTAAGGAAATTTACTAAATGAAAATTAAAATTGTGTTAAAACACAAAAAATTTTCACAACAGTTGAGGAATCAAATATTTCATATGTCAAAATAAAATAAAATAATAAAATAAAATATTAGACTAGGATTGACCACAACTAAAAACAAAGAGTATTGTAAAAATATTGTGACATTTTATTATATCTCTAAACTTTTTAAATTAGTATATTTTTCTTTAGAAAAAAAATAGTGCTATTGACAGAATATTTTTATAACAATTTCATAATAAAGTTTACATAGTAAGCTGTTATTGGTTCTCATCTAGACCTACTAGTGACATTATTTTTTTTCCTACCATTAACAACTTGTCATATAAACTTTATTGTGAAATTTTTGTGAAAATATTGTGTCAATAACTTGCATTAAGAGAGTTAATTAAAACAAAGAATTCTCTTTATATCTATCTTGTCCTTTTTAGTAATTTACAACTCAAACTGCAACTTTTATAAGTATTAGCCAAACACTCAGCTTTTTCTAAAAACACCTTTTGATAGTTTTTACCAAACACTTTGCTTTTTAAAAAAGCCCAATTTCATACTGCACTTTTTAAAACCGCAACTTTTTCAAAAAGCACAATTTGAAAAGACTGAATCATACGTCATAAAACCTAAGGGTTCTGAGTAACAAGTAGTCCATGGGAAATCTAACACATCCTTTTAAGATAGCCATTAATGAAAAAAAAAAAAACACTATATGGGGACGTCGCTCAAGAGCAATATTGTCCTCATGACAATATGCTACCTTTACATCGTTAGGGATGGCAAAAACAGCCCTGAAAGTGACTAAGGCTGCCTCAGTGTTAAGAAGATGAGAGAAACCCATTCCTAGCTATAGAATAGAAAAAGGAAATTGAATAAAGGAGAGAAATGAGCAAGGAAACTTATTGTGGGCTCTAGGAATTTTCGATCTCGAATGGAGAATCTATGCTCGGGAAGAGGAGTATGCTTGGTTGTGAAGAACTTAAGGGAGCAAGGAAGTGAAAAGATAATCGAAAGGGAAGAAGGGCCTTATTTATACGGAGGGGGATGATAACGCCTTAAAATGTATACTTGTTATATATTTATGTGGGCGTTATCTCCTTATTACTATGCTTAATTTGTATAATTAAGCCATGACTTGCATTAGTCCCTATTATTTACCTTTACATAATTTCTTAAATAAGATGCTATTCATTGTGTGTAATTTTCTTCTTTTAGGAAATCATGTGAGAAAGATGAGTTTACAGGAATTTGTGAGAGAATGGAGGCCAAACTAGAATTAAAGTGGAGTTAAAGGACCATGCTTAAATGTCTAAGGAGGTGCAGCTGGAGTGCTTGGATCATCTATCATGATTGGAAGCTTCAAAAAAGGAAAGAAATCAAAGAGGCAAAATCTGAAAAAGAAAAATCTGATTTGAGCACTGATCAGTATTTTAGGCGTATCTCTCTCCTCAAAAATCCAATTGACATAAGGCCAGATGGGTTGGAACCGTGACTTAAATATCTACAACTTTTCAGTTTTGCTTTTTTCGAAATTCTCAATTTTTGAAGGCTGAAATTAACTCACAAGTTACTGCTGTAAACCTAGACGGAAATTAAAATAGTAAAAGTTATATTTTTCTTGGGACACTTAGACATTAGGGTTTGGAAGGGAGGCTGTGAGAAGGAATTTTGGGCAGAGAAAAACTTGTATTTTATTTTCTCTAATGGCAGCCTAAACTCTTTGATAGGGCTAGGGGTTATGTTTCTTCTATACGGTATGAATATTCAATGTGATTCTTTCTAGGATTTTATCAACGACATATTTGATTGTTCAATTAGATTTCTTTTGATGTATTGGTTCTTCCATGCTTTCAATAAGTTCAACCATGTTTTTCTTATTGTTTAGATGAATTTCTAATAGTTTCAAATAGAAATTAGGTTTTAAAGTGAATGGGTATTTCTGAAAACTTTTCTAACCGCATTATCAATCTAGGTTATCATGCATTCTTGAATTGTCCCAGTTCAACCGAATCATAAATATTTAATTGTATAAGAACAATCAATTATGAAATATATAATTTCTTAGATCACAAAGAATTTCATATCGATATAGGGAAACACCCTGATACCCTAGTATTTACATTATTGATTTAAATAATTTTTTATTATTATTCTTGTTAACAATCACCAAGCAAAAATATTTTTCTTCTTTACCCAAATTTTTGTTTAATTATATTGTCTTTGAATCTATCATTCTCCTTGTGGTTCGACCTCGGTACTCCGAGAATTATATTACTATGATCTCCTACACTTGAGAGTGAGCAAGCAGAATTTAATAAAAAGAAGCAGGAAAAGTGTTTTCAAGTTACTTTTGTAACTTCCACACGCATGGCCTCGATTCACAAATCGTCAAGTCATGATTACAGCTGAGTCTGACAGGCTATCATAATGCCTCTTTTGAGAGAGCATTAATAACTGTCTTGTCCACCATTAATGATTGATGGTTAAGCTTTCTGAGGAGCCGTTGGCTTGCCAAGGTAAGTCCTTGATTCGTTCCCGGTTACCGGACACGAATCAAGGGGGGCTGTTGTACGGCATACGGCCACAAACCCATTGGCCTTGGGCCTCCACCTGGATAGGCGCATATAACATTATCAAACCCAAGCCCAATGCCATGACTGGCTAACTAGTCACAAGCTCGGCATGTGAATACCGCCCACGTATAGAACAGCCGATAGATACCCCCATGATGGGCGGCGATGCCCCGATAGCCCTATAATACCTTGGGAAATCACGCTGCCGAGCAATCTTTTGGAGGTGGGAACCAGTTCCAATGTCCTTGACACCATTTCCAATGAAGCATATTCCTTGTCAGGAATAATCAATTTGAGCCCCACCCACACGAGTGGAACCAGAGAGTAATCATAAGCATCCCACTAACCTTAAGCTATAAATAAGAGAAGAGTAAGAAGAGAAGGGGTTGGTGATTTTGGGGAAAGAAGAGAGAAAGAAAGGGAACAAAGTAGTAGCAAGAGTAGTCTAAGGAGAGAAGGGGAGGAATTATACTATGTGGGGCAACTCCTTACTAAGGCTCGACCGAGAGCTACCCATAGTAGAAAACTCATTACCCAACATACAAATTAATTGTGAGCCTAACTCTAAATCTGGTCTAGCAAGAGAATTTGGGCACTTACAGTGACAATAGAGCAATGCCATGGTTAAACACATACCTTTCAACAATGTTTATTTGATGAAACTCCATTCGGCCTGTCATAAACGTATTTATGGTCAATTTTGATTGTTACGCTGCAAAGTTTACTTTTCAAAATAGATATGGAATGGATTATTTTTAGAACCGAGATATGATGTTGTCACTTGCATTTCTATTGGAGATGAAACTCGCTTGGAGGGGTGGATCAAGTCATTAAAGTAGCGTACACCACTATTTTTTATTCCTAATTGAAATAGATGTCTCCACGTGGCATCTTATAAGCCAAGCTCATTAAAGAGCTTTATAAATCCATGTGGGCTGGACTTTAGGTGCCATGCATCTCAGCACCCCCTATTCCAACCACCCTTGATGCAATTAATATTTTTTTAAGTCCGTACTCGTACTAATGTGTGTGTGAGAGAGAGAGAGAGAGAGAGAGAGAGAGAGAGCGAGAGAAACGTGATAGGTGCTTGAAGCCTTGAACTGCTTTTCTGTGCCTAAATTTTGTCCAATGTGAAGACAGTGGCTTGGATCGAGTGTACTGGCACACGTCAAAAACCACCTTGGATTTATCTTTTACCAAACCTTACCTTCAGACTTCATCCCCTAGAGGTAGACGACAAGATAAAATGCTAGGTAAAATCGAGCTTGCCGCTAGGACCAACTCCAAAGAAAAAGTCCAAAGCATGCAATTAGATTCTCTCCATTAAATTCCTTTAGCAGCTTGTTTGTTAAGGAAAGGTCATGGCTACTATAAAAGGGCAATATTTAGGTTTCGTTCGAGAGTTTATAAAGAAATATAATATAATAGAATAGAATGATCATAAGAGAATAATTTGTTTTTTTTTAAATGGAATAGAATGTATTTAAATAAAAAAATGAATAGAAAATAATGGAATGAAATAGAATTAAATAACCATAATTGGATGTTTTAAAAAAAATGAATGAAAATTAATGGATGACAAGATTTTAAATTAATGGATTTAACAAAATATTTCAAAACATTTTTCACAAAAGTTGAGTTAACAAACTTTTACTAGTTTTCATTTAGGCCCACTACTAACATTATATTTTTACTTATCATTATAAAGCTACCACATCAACTATTGTAAAAAATTTATCAAATTTTTTGTATTTTTAATCTTTTTTTTTAATTTATATGATTAATTAATACTTATATATTTAAAATAAGATAATAAAATATAATTTAATATTTTAAAAAAATTATATTTAAATATATAAAATGACTCAATTTAATTTTCGTCTAATAAGTCGCCTCCTTGGCTACCATTATCCAACAGTCTTAACAATTAAAAGGTGGGTTCTTGGATTGATATCAGGTGCTTTGGTGGACTTTCTATGCCACAATTAGACAAGATGATGGCTGCATATTTTCCAACGCACAGCGCACTAAAAAACGCTAACTGGGGCCCAAAGGGAAACTTCAAGTGCTCATTATATTTTACATTCTATGAGAGAGAGAGAGACAGACAGAGAGAGAGAGAGCTCTTTTTGGGGTGAGGGGAACAAAAATAAATAAATAAATAAATTATTGATGCACACATACATAAAATTCCTGGAATGAACAATAAGTAAACACTTGACAATTCTATAAATTTGCACAAGACATCAGTTTTGCCCACCAAGTATCATGTACATATTCCAAAGAAAAAAAAATTAAATAAATCATATATAGTAGCTTATACACAACGCAAACTTATAAGTAATATAGAACAATAACTCTTCTATTTTTAGTGGAGTTGATAATATGTTTTTATGTTAGAACTTCATTCATTCTTTTTTTTGTGCGTTTGTTTCTCAAAATAATATACATAGTACCTTACACATTATACACAAAGTTAGGTCATGTTTAATGATCCATATGATTCAAATATTTAAAGCGAAAAGGGAAGTGCCAACTAATTGTGAACAATAACAAATACAAGCATTCTTATTCTTAAATTTGTTACAAAGGCAATTTAGGGCAATGATCTAATTCTGAGGTATTGAGGTTGACAAACTGAATATGCACCAAATCATTAATCATTCAAGTACAATAGAACCAATTCAATGTCTCTAATGTGGATGGCAGTCCCATTATGGTGGTGATCACAGACTACATAACAAAGTCTATAGAGAGAAAATTGTATGTCCAAATGAATGCCCAAGGCATATATAGGCAAGCATATACCTCTCGGGATTAAACTTTTTTTTATTTTTTTTATTTTAATAAAAACAGATATACTTATTCCAAGAGTCATATTGTTTATCCAAATACTATTTTGTTATTAATTCACGACAGGAAAAACTACCAGACATTTGTTAAGTAACAGTGTAATACCATTCACCAAGTAAGAGCATTAATACCCAGCCTTGTAAACCTAAAATTATGCTAAATTTTACCATCAAAGCACAAAAGACATGCTTTACCCGAACATGTAATTGTAAAAATTTATATCATACTGCTACAGTGTCATCTTACTTGTAAGACGTTACTATAGTAGAATGGTATAATTTTAAATTAGTAAATTCTCTCTCTCTCTCTCTCTCTCTCTCTCTCTCTCTCTCTCTCTCTCTCTCTCTCTCTCTCTCTCAGAGCATTGTTTCTCCTTCTCCCTTTGCTCTCTCTTAGTGAATGGGTCGGCTCACTCAAGCCACCGTTGGCCACCATATCACCCAGCATCGCCAAGCATAGGCCGCATCTCACCCAACGACGCCTAAGCCCAGGCCATCATTGGCCGTCGTCTCACTTGACATGGATTGTAAGATCTCTCCGGCGATTTTGCATTGGGTTTTTCGTGAGATCTCTAGCGTGGGTTTGTAGTGGGTTTACCATGGGTTGCACGGGTTTGTCGTGGGTAGGTTGCATAGGGGTTGCGTGGGTTTGCCGTGGGGGTTATGGTGTGGTGGTTGCTATGGAGTTGTTGTAATTTTGCAAGTTGTGTTGGTTGCTATGGTTACTATGAATTTGTTGTGAACTTGTGATTTGCCATGGTGGTTGCTTTTATTTTTGCCATGATTTTGCAAGCAGTGATTTTGCAGGTTTTTGCCGTGGATGCAGCGGTGGTAGGGTTGTGGGGTTTTGATGGTGGTTGTGTGGGGTTTTCGGTTTGTTCATGGCAGTGAGAGAGAGAGAGAGAGAGAGAAATTAGAGGAAAGAGAGATATTATTATTGCAAATATATATATATATATATATATTATTGTGTAGATATATTGTGTTGTATAGGAATATAAAAGTTGAAATGTTGGGCGTATTGTAAAATAATATAGTATAATAGATAAATTAATTTTTGAGATTGTAAAATAAAATAGTTCAGAAATACTAGATGTGAGTAAGAATGAGCTTTTATGTGTGTGTGAGAGTGTGACAATGCACCATGTTATAGGGCGATTACCCATACAATTACACAATAACAGTTCTAACAAAAATTATCTGTTATTCCGTTCTGGCTTTGAAGAGCCAAAATTTCTTCCCCACTCCAAATGTCTTGTAATTGAGTGATTGGTTTGACAAATTTCTATCGAGCGGTACATTCAGAGAATCTTTTGGACCTCATTAAGGCGGGCCAGGATTCCCCTATTCGAGCAAAAAATGTTACCTAACACCTTCTTGATTGGATCGTATGAAATGAATGAACAGTAGCCAAATTGGCCGTCATTCGTAAAAGTTGTAGAGTGAAGAGAGAAGCAGCAACTGCCATAGCCCCACACCCCGCCACCGCTCATCTAACCGTCATTGTCTTCCTCGTTAAGCTTATATACAATCTTGTCAAATTGGCCGTCATTTTTTTTTTTTAATTCCACATTAGTTAAAATGGAGGAGCTCCTTAGGAATCTATAATACTGTTTTACTATCCTGTGAACTTTCTATGATGACTCCCCCTCCTCTGAACTTTCTAATTTGCTAAGCTTAGAGAGAATGATGCTACTGATATGCTATCTCATAGGCTTATGGACTCTACTATGCTGTGCCTGCTTTGGCTAAATAGTTTCTGAATGCATTGTCCTTTTTTTTTTTTAATAAAAAATTGTAATACTTTTTTATTCTTTTATCAATACAATTTCTATCGTTTGTAATCTCTTTTAATCATCCAAAAAAGGGGTAAAAGAAAGTCATATTAATTTGTCAACACACAACCCTCGCATTGACGCCCCCTCTATAAAAGAGCAATTGAAAAGAAGTCAAGAACACAGTATATTTTATGATCTTTTTTATTTTTTAATTGATTATATTTTATGATCTCTTTACAATAACTGACAGGAATTTAGACCCCTTAAAACACACAGATTGCGTAGCCTAGATTAATTAGCCAAGTTGTTACTTAGTCAAATTAAGCAATTCTAAGTTAAAACAATCCAAACAATCATATCAAGATATAATGCAGCGGAAAATAAATAACACAAGATATGATCACCCAGGAAACCACACGGTAAAAACCTGGGGAGGATTTGACCCACCGATCCTCAAGGCTAACCTGAATTCACTATGAAAGAATTGAAGTTCGTACAAAAGGACTACAAGCTCCCCGCTCGACTTCCTAATGCTACCCACCAGTAGAACTTCCTGACACGACCACGCGCAGGCTCCGAATCCACGGACTACTTCTTTCTTGAATTCTTCAATCAGCTACAAGCTCCCCGCTTGCTTTTCTTTTAAGTTCCAATGGTTGCAACAGTAATGATCTTCAAGATGTTGAAATAATCTCCACCATGAAAACCCTAAGTTTTGTGTAAAGGAAAGCTCCTCAAAGATCTCACACGAGATTCACACAAAACAGCAATGTATGAGCAACAATACAATATGGACAACCTTCAAAAACGTGGCTAGGGTTTTATTTATATACCTAGGGTAAAAACATAAAACCCTAAACGTTTAATGAAGTAGGGCTGAGTTGGAAATTCTGCAGAAAATTCAACCTGTGCGATTTTCGATCGATCGAGTCTATTCTTCGATCGATCGAGCCAGGCCGAAAGTCCCAAGTACTTCTGCAGCCACTCGATTCCAACTTTACAATATTAAACCAACTTTGAGCAAGTCTAAATAAGACTAAATACAATGTTTTGATCATGGTTTGCCAACATTACAAATTAGAGTTCTAAATACATAAAATCCTAAGACCTTAGAACCTAACAAACTCCCCCTTTGGCAATCCGTGACAAAACCCTAATTAACAGCTCAAAGTTTTACAAATAAAAAGCCCTTTACAAAGATAATGCTCATAAAATTCAATTCAGCCTAACTACTATCCATAGTTGCAAGTGTAGACAGCAGCTTAGTTGAATCAACCTGTATAATCCTGAAATACTCAACAAACGCATAAACGCATGTGTGACAGTAAAGAGTAAAACAACAGGTATAACATTCTTGTAAGATCCACACAACACAAAATAAAGACATATAAAAATGAACAAGTCATAAATATAAATCAATACGCAGTGAATCATAAAGCAACAAGAATCAATAAAAAATATCATGTATATCAATCAATGTTACTCCCCCTAACATGAATATCCCCAAAAATGATATACAAAGTGAAGCACATAGATACAATCTAAAAACTCCACAAGCTCCTCTAAAACAAAAAAAATCTCCCCCTAACAACAAAAACACTACTACAAGTCAAAACTCCACTCCCCCTTTTTGTGACGGAATGCCAAAGGGCAATCACAAGTCGCCATCAAAAGGAGGTGGTGAGGGTGAATGAAGACGCGCAAGATCAGCTCGGAGAGCACGCATCTCATCCAGCAAGTCCACCAAAATCTGACCATGAGCCTGCTGAACAGTCATGACAGTCTCCAAAGTACGACGAACATCAAAGTCGGCCGAAGGAGGTGGAGGAACATCAGCAGCAGCAGCATCAGCACCAACAGGAATAGGAATATCCTCACCAGCCATACCTGCAGAAGAAGAAGGAGGAGGTGCACTACTAGAGGGCTCAGATCTAGGGTGTTTAGAACCAGCTCGAAGATGAGCGGCCCTCTGTCTAAGAAAAGACGCACCTAAAGGTCCTATCACATGGACGGGCTCAGAGGAAGGAAAGTCATCAAGACCAAGAAAGAGAAGAATCCTATGAATGAAAATAGGATGAACAAGAGCATGAGCAGTAGATGAACTCCTATAAACTTCATTCAAAGAACGAAGAAAAAGATGGGGAAAACTAATAGGAGCATCAGTAACAAGAGCGTACAGAAAAACACACCTCTCAAGAGGAATGGTGTGAACATGGGAAATAGGCCAGATCGAATGACAAGCTATCCGAAAGAACAGATAGTGCAACCCAGAGAGCTCAGCAGAAGTGATCCGAGGATCAGAACCCCACTGGACAGTAGTACCAGTGACGTATGACAAAACATCGCTAATCTCGGGAGACTCATCATAAGGATAGACAGGATGCTGGACCAAAGGTACCCCTAGAGCATCAGCCACTACCCGAGGAGTAATGGTGTACTCTACGCCTCGTATCCAACTCTTAACTAGAGTGTTGGAATCATAGACGCGGATAGAGATGTTCGAATAGAACTCTCTAATCAAGGCAGAAGGTGGAGGAGGATCAGAAACATCCACCAAGGGTAACCAACCCCGACGCTCAAAATTTGCCCTAATGGCAGGATCAAGCTCATCTAACAGCACAGAACGCTCAGCCCAAATCTTTCTCTTAACGGTCAGTTTCTCAAAAGTCTCTTGGTTTTCCTCACTCGGAAACCTCTCACTATCAAAGGATGGAGGGGGTGAAGGAGAAGGTGAGGGAACACTCCTACGGGCTCTAGTTTTCCTAGGCATAGTGCTAAGGAAAGGACAGAGACACAAAGAGAAAAACACAAAGAAACAAGAGAAAACAAAACCAAGGGCAGACTGCAAATTAGCACAATAAATAATATAGAACAAAAATCTATATGATGCATGAACAATAAAATGTTGTGATGCATGATCTAAATGCAGTGACAAATTAAGTTTAATTGAGAGTAATTGGACAAAATTGGCTTGAACAAGGAATTTCTATCAAAAATCCCAAAAATTTGAAAAACCACTTGAAAATTTTGCAACAAATTGATGAATTGAGCATTACAAAACACAGCACATAGATTATAATGCTTAATTACACCAACACAACAAGCCAATTTCATCAAATTCTACCCAATTTAACAAAAGCCCCAATTCGGATCAAGAACAAACCCTAGAATTTTCAATTTTTCACAAAACACAAAATTGATCAAATTAACCACCAAGGATCATTAATATAATGTGTCCCCACAAAAACCCAATGATCAATTTCATAAAATAAGGTTTGAATCAACAGAAAATCCAAAAAGAATCAAGTCCGAAAATTACCCTTAAATGCATGGATTTATGCATGAAATAATGAAAATAACATCAAAAGGAAGGGCAAAAGAGTCTTACCGGCTTGAGGAAAGAGAGATTTTGCAAAAACAACGGAGGAAAACGACAAAAATCCTGAGGTGTGGAGCCTTGCCAACGCGGAGAGAGAGAAAAGTTTGAAAAAAAATTGAATAGAACCTTTGAAAAAGTCAGAACTGAACTTTTAAAAAGCTTTTCCACGATATTCGATCGATCGAAAATTACATTCGATCGATCGAAAAGCACAGTCATTTTAAGACAAATGAGAGCACTTTTTCGATTGATCGAAAAACAGGTTGGATCGATCGAAATGGGCAGAGGCTCACTAAATTTTGGAAAAATCACAGTTTTTGAAAGACACAAGCCGAATTTTGAAAATAACTCCTCAAAGCATTAAATTGAAGAAACAAAATGCATGAGTATGAGATGGAATGCTTTTTCAAAAACCCAAAATTTTGAACCCAATATTCTTAAACAAATTGCAATCAAACTCCCATTGAATTTTCTCAAGCAACAAATATGTTGTGCATAAATCTCAAGATATTTTCAAACTTGGTTGGTCAGACCAAAAACACACACTAGCATGTACAGTGTTTAACAAAGAGTAACTTGTGTCGTGTGTGATACTAGCAAAAACTTGAGATACATGTGAGGTGATATGTGAATAGCAATCAATCACAAAGTCTACAAAATTCATCACATAGAATTCAAAAGAGACTATCACCTAAAGAGTTACATCCTATAACTCCCACATCTCCTAGAACAAAAGCTTGCAATCATGTAAGTTTCTTGTATTTTTGCCTCTTATTTGCATGAGATGGCATTCAGCCTAATAGTACACACCGGTTTGAATTAAGTGAATTGGCATCAAGCCTAATAGTACACACCAGTTTTAATTTATTTTGAGGCTACACCTTATGTTCTTTTTGTGCATGTGCTACACTTTCTCGAGCACAGAATCTTATGATATGCACTAAGGTGTTCATGATTGGCTAGTGAACAGTGGTGAGATGGTTATTTATGCCTTTCTCAAAAGGATCAAGTCCGACAGTCAAATAACATGTGACTTCAAGATTAAGACAAAGTGATAAACACCATAAACATCTTTCCCACACAACATGCACTACAAAGCTCAAACTAGTAAAGTGCAATAAAGTAAGCTCATCCAAGCTAAACAAGGTACATAAGACATGTTATGTGTAAATAAATTGACCAACCTTGTTTTTCAAAAATCAAGAACATTATGTTCAACATAAATTTTGCTTCCTCCTTTTCCTTTTTTTTTTTTTTTTTTTTTTTTAATTTATTTAAAGGAAAACAAATAAATCCTAGAATGAAATGCATGAATGTAATGCAATGCAAGTCCTAGAACAAAGAAAACACAAAAAAAAAAAAAAAAGAACAATGGTCACGGAAGAATAGAGCAATGAAGTACAAGGACCATGTCAGAAAGACTCAAGTATTTCGAGTCTTTTGCATCCAAAACTTTTTAGATGCACCATGAGCATTGGAGTTCTTATTCACATTTGAGTGATTCCCAACTCCATGATTGGAATAAAGGTTTAACACCTTTACCAATTCACCAATTAATGCCATAGGATCTTGTGCTTGAGGCACAGGCACTTTTGGTTTATTTGCTCTCTTATCAGCTTGAAGCTTGTAACAGTTAGGACGAATATGTCCAGACTTACCACAATAATGACAAACCCACGCAGGTTTACCATGCATCTTGTCCTTAGATTTGGTAGGCTCCTTAGGTTTAGATTCTCTTAAGTCTACCCTAGTCTTCTTAGGTGGTGAAACTTCTACAGGTTTAACTACCTCACTCACAGGTGGTTTGACAGTATCACTCACAACCTCACTCACAGAAGGTCCAGAAGAAGAAGAAGGAACAAAAGTAGTGGAATGTGGTCCAGTATCAAAGATGCTTTCAACATATCCTAACCCAGTTTTATCAGAAGGATACTTTTGAACATTCAGCATGTGATCAAGTTTAGAACTAGCAGATCTAGCAACAGATAAATCATGTTCCAAAGTTCTAACTTTATCAAGCAAAAGCATATTCTCAGATTTAACATTGTTCAAAAGTTCATTTGCATCAAACAGTTTAACAAGCAAATTTCTCTTTTCAAGCTCAAGAGAATCAATTTTCTTTAGGCCAAGTTCAACTTTCATAGCATCCTTTGCAGCAATTTTGCAAAGTTTGTTATAGGCCTCTTGAAGATCTGCATCTTCAGAGAGTTCCCCATCAGAAGGGTTCTCTTCAGCAGATATGCCTTCATTGACTATAGCAGTAGCCGTGAAAGCAATGAAGTTTCCATCCTCGTCACCACCGGACTCATCATCAGAAACCTCATTATCACTAAGGGTTACAGCCATAGCTTTACCCTTAGTCCTTAAGAATGTAGGACATTCAGACTTCACATGACCATACCCTTGACAGCCAAAACACTGAGGACCCAAAGAGTTATTAGAAGATTGACCAGAATTTTCTCTAGGTTTTTCAAAATTGTTAACCTTAGTGGGATCATTCTTCCTAAAATTTCTAGGTTCAGCAGTGTAAGTACCTCTTGCCTTTCTATTTGTATTCCTAAGAAAGTTCTTAAAGTTTTTGGCAAGATAGGCAATCTCTGTAGCAGAGAGCTCATCATCAAATCCACCACCATCAACATCATCAACTGACTTAAGAGCCATTGATTTGGATTTGTTCACTTTAGGTAGGTCAGACTCATAGGATTGAAGAGATCCTACAAGCTCATCAACAGGGATGGAGTCCACATCCTTGCTTTCAGTTATGGCAGTCACTTTGGGTCTAAAGTCTTCAGTTAAAGATCTAAGAATCTTCCTAACAATCTTAGGTTGATCATAGATTTCACCCAAATTAAAAGCAGAATTAACAATATCATTCAGTTTGGCATAAAATTCATCAAAGGATTCATCATCAGACATCCTAATGTTTTCAAACCTAGAAGTTAATTGCTGCAGTTTGTTTATCTTAACTGCCTTTGTGCCTTCATGCACAGTTTGGAGGATTTTCCAAGCAGTATGAGCAACCTCAACATTAGAGATTCTCTTAAATTCCTCCATAGAAACAGCATTAAAGATAGCATTCATAGCTTTGCTATTGAAGCTTGCTGCTTCTTTTTCAGAAGTTTGCCACTCACTCACAGGAGTAGCGGGCTTCTCCCATCCGTATTCAACGGAATTCCAAACCCTTTCATCAATGGATTTCAGGAATGCTTTCATCCTTACTTTCCAATAGGCATAGTTGTTCCCATCAAAATGAGGAGGAACAAACAGAGAGTGTCCATGCTCCATGACAACAGGGGTCAAGGATCAGCTCAGAGATTAAAAATCTCAAACAAAAAGAGCTACCAGCTCTGATACCACTTGAACGGTTTTAGACCCCTTAAACACACAGATTGCGTAGCCTAGATTAATTAGCCAAGTTGTTACTTAGTCAAATTAAGCAATTCTAGGTTAAAACAATCCAAACAATCATATCAAGATATAATGCAGCGGAAAATAAATAACACAAGATATGATCACCCAGGAAACCACACGGTAAAAACCTGGGGAGGATTTGACCCACCGATCCTCAAGGCTAACCTGAATTCACTATGAAAGAATTGAAGTTCGTACAAAAGGACTACAAGCTCCCCGCTCGACTTCCTAATGCTACCCACCAGTAGAACTTCCTGACACGACCACGCGCAGGCTCCGAATCCACGGACTACTTCTTTCTTGAATTCTTCAATCAGCTACAAGCTCCCCGCTTGCTTTTCTTTTAAGTTCCAATGGTTGCAACAGTAATGATCTTCAAGATGTTGAAATCATCTCCACCATGAAAACCCTAAGTTTTGTGTAAAGGAAAGCTCCTCAAAGATCTCACACGAGATTCACACAAAACAGCAATGTATGAGCAACAATACAATATGGACAACCTTCAAAAACGTGGCTAGGGTTTTATTTATATACCTAGGGTAAAAACATAAAACCCTAAACGTTTAATGAAGTAGGGCTGAGTTGGAAATTCTGCAGAAAATTCAACCTGTGCGAATTTCGATCGATCGAGTCTATTCTTCGATCGATCGAGCCAGGCCGAGAGTCCCAAGTACTTCTGCAGCCACTCGATTCCAACTGTACAATATTAAACCAACTTTGAGCAAGACTAAATAAGACTTAATACAATGTTTTGATCATGGTTTGCCAACATTACAAATTAGAGTTCTAAATACATAAAATCCTAAGACCTTAGAACCTAACAATAACGTTAGTGGCTGATAGGCCAAAAATGTAATGTCCCCTTTGAAAAATAAATAAATTAATTACCCAAGTAAATTAATTAAGTCAATTTAATATGCAATAGTATGGTAGCACAAACAAATCACCAAATAACTAAATGCAGGGAAATTAAATTTGACACAAGTGATTTGTTTACGAATGGGAAAATCACCGAAGCAAAACCTCACCGGGTGAATTTAAGGCACCACTCCCGAGAATCCACTATTATCAAAACAAGAGATTACAAGGAAAAGGAATCTCAGTACCTAATACCAACCTATAGTTGAACTCTTACCCCAATATCCAATTGGACTTGTATTATAGCGATAATCTCTTCGTTCAATGCAAGACTCACAGTTAGTGACTAACTAATGATACACGGATCCCAGTACGTGAACACACCAACTTGAGGAAGATGTTGGTTACAAAGTTCTTCAGTTCATCCAACAATGAAGATTAGGAAGTTCCTTGGTTATAAAACCCTTAGCCTAAAAACACAGTAGCTTCTATAGAGAATATGATGAACTAGAACAATTTCTGCTTCCGGTCACAGTATGCATGGATTCTGTTTTCAACACCTTGCATCAATTGTGACGGCCTTTAAAATAATCATTATATATGTCTAGGGTTGTGAAAAAAAAAAACTCTACACAAATACTTAAAGATATACGAGTAAACAGATCCGGAAAACCTGATTTCGTAATTCTCAACAGAGATAGCTTGTGTTGCACTTCAAGATTAAACCTTAATAGAAATCTTTTTGTCGAGATTGTTGTCGAACTTTAATGAATAGCACATTCTTCACTTGTCTCTTGTTCAAATTTGCATGGATTTAATACTAAACAGGAACAATTGTTGCTTGAAATACTAAACACATCCTAGATCTATCCAATTACAAGTAAAATACGTTTTGTCAAAGAATTAACCAATATAGAAGGTGTCACACAAAAGTGAGACAGAAGCTCATCTCTGGACACAGTTCGAAGACGCTCACAATTGGGATAGTCAAGATGCGCTACCCGCGGAACATTTAGTACCTCTGATATAAGATTCGGGGTAACTATGATACGTGCACCTCGAAGTGTTGTGGCAAACCGAGGTACATAGGTATCAATACTGTGTATATTGGAGTAAAACTCCTGTATAAATATGATGGGACACCTCAAGGGTCTCTCACTTAGAGATTCCCAGCCTCGAGTCCGAATGACAGTGAGGAGAGGAGTATCGAAAAAGTCTAGCAGAATAACATGGCGCTCTAGATGAACGCCATATTTCTGAAAGTTCTCCAAGAAGTCCTTTCGGGCCTTTTCATCACAGAACTAAACATGAAGAGGGGGGAACGAAATCAAAAGAAGAAGACATGAAACTAAGAGGATTCCGAGCCAGAGTGGATTTACGCGTTTTGGGTGCCATGGCGCAGTCTATCCGAGAGAGAGAGAGAGAGAGAGAAAGAGATAGACAAACAAACCTGAAAAATGCATGAACATGTGACGTGCAAAAATTTAAATTGCAACATAGGTAAAAACCCAATCCAAACCTTCCAGCACACATTTAACAATAATCAAACACACATCTAAATACATGAAACGTTGTTAAATGCAATGAGAATGCAATGCATGAGCATATAAAATCAAATAAAAAATACCCAACCCAAAAATTTCACCCAAAAAAAAAAAAAAAACTCAAAAACCCCAAAAAATTTTCAAAAACCTAGGTAAAAATGCATGAAAGCATTAAAAAGAAGGGATTTAGGAAGCTTACCAAGTGAGTTGAACTTGATAAAGGCCGAAAATGTAGTGGGTAGTGAGATTTGAGTGAAAGAAATGTGTTTGGGGCGAGAGAGAGAAGTGAGAAATGATATATGATACGCGCTTAGCCTTTAAATAGAAATCGCAGCTCGATGGATCAAAGTATCTGTCGAGCACTAAATCTCGACATAAATGAATCTGTCGTGGTGTTGTTGAGGATTTGTCAAAGGCAAAAACACCTCGATAGATTGAAGAAGCTATTGAGAATCTATCAAGAAGAAACTCAGAAATCTCGATGGATCAAGATTTTGTTAAGATCTGTCAAGACAAGGAGAAAGAAGGGCTCGATAGAAGGGAATCTATCGAGGATCTATTGAGAAGCTATCAAGCTTGAAGAAGGAAGGTTTTTCAAAGGAAAAACACATAGAGATTATTGCAACAAGCAAGTTACTCAAACATAGATCCAATCAACATATTAAGCTCTCATAACAACTCTCAACAACTATGCAAAATATTCAAAGATCCAAAACACACACACACACACACACACACACACACACACACACACACACACACACACACTAAACAAGTCTAACCAATTTTATATTTTAAAAACAAGTTAAGACAGTTTAGTGAGTATATATTAACACATGTATTCCTTGTGATGGCCAAATCACATTGTACCTGCACATGTATCAAAAGTAGCAGAGAGTTTGTGTGTTGTGTGTGAAAACATAACAATAATACAAAAGTGTCTTATATTATGACAATTTGGGATATAAGAAAATCAAATACACTCACACACAATCATAACTGCTTGATAGGAACTATCACTTTTGAGGTACATCATATAACTCTCACATCTCCTAGAAATACGCTTGTAATAATATTTAAAAGCATTTTAATTCTTCTTACTTTTGTATACTTTGCATATTTTTCTTTTGAGCATAGCATGCATAGGCATATAAGAGAGAGAAAAGAAATACCTAATTATGTAAGCCAAAACATCGCAATTTTGCTATGCTGAAACACACAGATGTTATACATGATTAGTGGGCTTCAGTAATAAGATGGTTATTTATACCTTTTTCTTAGGATTTTCTAGTCCTTCTTGTCAAAAAGAGTGATATGAGTGTTAAGTATAAAAGATTACTTAATCGTACTCATTACAAACAGGAGCCACAAAGCTCACTTACTTAGTTGTACATTGAGATGCTGATCTAAGGTACAAAAGATACAAAATTTAGAAAACTTTGTTTCAATGGCAATCCAAGGTACACAAGTACCAATATACACAAATACACACTATTTTTGTATTTTTCTGAATTTTTATTTTTTGCATTTTTATGGAAAAAAAAAAAGCAAAAACTGAAAAACAACCAAACAAAAACACAAAGATACACACAAATCATAAAACTAGACTGACTCAAAATAAGAAAGCAAAACAAACAAGTATTGCATAACCATAGAGAGAGAGAGAGAGAGAGAGAGAGAGAGAGACTAAATCACTTTGAGCATTTTTCCTTCCACACCTTGGAAGAATCTTTCATTTGTGTGAACCTTTGATCCGGAGGTGAGGGAGAAAAATTGAAACCGTTCAAATTCGAAAGAAACACGAGAGCCTTAAGAAGATCTCCAAGAGAAGCAAAAGAGGATGGAAACTAATTCTGGTTTCTGGACAAAAGCATACTGTTGCTTTATTGAGTGACTAATCACTTGTAGCAATTTGGATGAGTATGCCCTAAAACTCCACAATGATGACAGAAATGCGACTTCTTCGGTTAAGACTTTTTGTTGTTTATTTCTTAGTCCTAGGGTTTCTAATCTCTTTCTTTTCAACCTTAGAGGGTGCTCCTAAAATAGATTTTCCTTTATCTAAGTTCTCACTAGCTATTTCAGTTTTAAATTCATTGTTCTCAAAATTAACATTATCAGCAGGCGAGACAAACATAGCAGTACTAGAATAGGCAATATTAGGAGAAGAGAAATCATACCCCAAACCGATTTTATCAGAAGCAGCTTTTTGAAAACTTAGCATCTTATCGAGCTTTGCACTAGAAGTCCATTCCAATTGAGCTCTAAGCTAGAACAGTTCCGCTTCAAGCTTCTTTGTCCTTTCAGTAAGGAAGTTGTTCTCGAACTACAAAGCTCCAATGGTTTGATTCACTTGATCAACCTTTGTAGAGAGCTCCTCTAGATCTAGCTCCACATCACTCAGCTTCTTGGTGACCAGCTTATATAGTTTATCATGCTTTTCAGAAACCTTGTACAATTTTGCATAGGCTGTATAGATGTCATCTTGTTTATCCATTTTCTCAAACATAGATACCACCAAGTCCTCTTCTTCAACTTCTATTTCTGTAAACCCTTCAGTAACATCAACTGTAGTAGTGAAGGCATTTAAGATTCCCTCTTTATCACTGTCATCTGACTCAATCTCAGGTTTGGTGTCACTCAAGGTAGCAACAAGAGCCTTGCTTTTCCCAATTATCTTGAGATATGTTAAACTTTCTTGTTTCATGTGTCTAAAACCTTGACATTCGAAACACTTTGGTTCGGAGGGAATAGTGTACTGACCGCCATCCTGAGGATTCTTCTTTCCTTTGTCTAGGCTTTTGAATTGAGAAGAACTGGATTGCTTACGGTCCTTATTAAATCCTTTTGCATTGGCATTCTTCATGAATTTCTTGAACTGCCTAGTGATATAGGATTTCATCTTGGAATCTTCATCTTCTGAAGACTCATCAGTCTCATTACTTTTGACCTTCAGTGCCATGCTCTTACTTTTGCTTCCTTTCCCAATTCTAGTAAAACTCAATTCATAGGTTTGTAAGTTGCCAACTAGCTCTGTCAAAGGAATGGAGTCAATACCCTTTGATTCTTCAATGGTAGTGATCTTGGCATGAAATCTCTCAGACAGAGATCTGAGCACCTTTCTCACAACCTTAGGTTTGGGAATAGTTTTCCCAAGATTGAAGGCTTAGTTGACTATGTCCTTCAGCTTGGCATAGAACTTATAAAACGGCTCATCCTCCTCCATCTTTATCTCCTCAAAGGTAGTAATGAACTTTTAGAGTTTTGAATCTTTGATAGTCTTAGTCCCTTCATATGTTGTCTGGAGGATGGTTCATACTTCATTTGCAATTTTAGTCAAGGATATTAATATTTATAAGGATTTTCCAATTTTTTTGTTCTTTGGTCACAAGGATATATCAAATTTTTTGAAATTTCATTTGAAACTATTTTTTTTTCTACTACCCCTTATTTTTCAAAATTTTAGAGCCCCTCTCCACTTAAGCGCCTTAGACAATGACCTAATTGGCCCAGTGGATGGGACAGTCGTGATTTGGATCCTTGTGTAGCTACTATACCCTGAGGAAGTGTGACTCGACGTTCCCTATTATAAATGGTTTCTTCTACTCTCTTGTTCTTTCAACTCTCATTAATTTCAAGGCAAGGAAAAACATTATTGATCAAATACCAGATAGCCAAGGAAAAGAAGCCATTTCTTAATTTTCCAACTCCCTTTATACCCAAAACAAGTCCCAAGTCACTACTCACTCACAAGCAGAGAAAAATGAATCCTAGGTCACAGGCACGACTTCAATGGTTATTATTTCTCAAGTTATTATTGGTCTCACTGTTCCTCCATTTCCATACCTCTTATGGTGATGTTGGCACGGCAGCGCTGTATTCACCCCCATATTTACACACAGCATGTTATGGAAGCGATGCATCTCAATTCCCATCCAGCAACTTGTTCGCGGCAGCCGGTGATAGAATATGGGACAATGGTGCAGTTTGTGGGAGGCGGTATTTGGTTAGGTGCATCACTAGTACTTCAACACCAGATACTTGTAATCAAAACCAAACAATTCTGATCAAGATTGTTGATTACATGGGCCGACCACCTTTTGCCCATTCAACTTATAACACCACCATGATTTTGTCCAACACAGCTTTTGGGACTATTGCAAATTCATCAACTGCTTCTTCCTACATAAATATAGAGTTTGAACAGTAAGTTTTTCAATACCCTTTCCTGTTTTCTTTTCCTATATCAATATATATGGTATAACACAAATATTAGTGCAGTTCTTCTCCCAAAAAAAATAGGGAAGTTTACTTATCTCCGTTTGGCTGTTTCCTCAAAATCTCTTTTAAGGCAATAGATGGTCTTCGCTTGTTGCCTAAAAATGCCTATATTTTCTTCCCTTTATATGCTGTATATTTTCTTCCTTAATTGTTTGGCATTAATTATTACTTAAGAGAGAGCGTAGTGTAGTATAACTTGCTTTATCCTCTCTTAAAAGTTACCATGATTTTTGAGTAGAGTTGTAACGTGCTTTTGTGTTAGAACAATTTTCCCTCTTTCTATGTTTTTGTTTCTCAAAAAAAAAAAAAAACTTTTTTGTACAAAAACCCTAGATCTACAATAAGGAGTACAAGATGCACTCTTCTTTCTCTAAAACCCCTCCTAAGGTTAGCTTATAATGTTCTTTAAATATTGCAAAAAACGGACAGATCGCAATTTGGGTTTCAAACAGACAGGTTATGGGCTTTTTATGTTTGCTGATTTTTGCTGATATGTGACTTTCAACCAATTGAACAATAATCGAGAGCAATCAAACAACAATTGAGAGAACCAAATTGCAACTTACTTTTTCATCTTGAACTTGAGCTTTTTTTCTTGGACTTAAAAGTATACCATTCTAAATCAATGAAATTTACTTTTTGTCATGGTTTGCCAACTGTACAAACTTAAATCCTAACAAGTAGGAAAAAAAAAAAACCATTAGAGAAATTAAAATTTCATTCATTCTGAGCTCCAGCTCAGGTATAGAGGGAGGTGAAATTTAAATAGAACCAAGAACAGGGGGGGGGGGGGGACCCAAAGAATTCTTTGGTTTGAAACTTGAACACATCTTTGTCAATACTTCTTTAACAGAGGAATTTGAAGGAAGGTTGTGAAGTTATGCTTGATTAAAGACCTTATGGTTGCAGAAATATAAGGTGCTTTCAATAACATGTTGAAGATGCAAACTTTTAAGTCTAGCCCATCGTAGACTAGCCTAGGCAACATCTATCAAATCTGGCTTCAAAGGAATACCCAGAACTTTGTTTGTAGCTGATGTAACTTGTAGTTCCTTAGTACTGATGAGCTTGTTTCTTTTGTTTTAGGACTTGGGTGTTTACGTTTGGTCCGTTGGAGTTGTTGAGTTTGGAGTTCTTGTATTCAGGTCCATGTTTTACTAAAAATCTTTCATTCATATTAAAAAAAAAAAAAAAAAAAAAACATAGAAGGGTATTGAAGAAACTTACTGTTGATAAATAGTGAAACAAGAAGATGAGGGACAAGAAAAACCAAGAGGGTGAGGAAAACCATTGAAGACGTGGCCGATCAGACCAATACATTTCTTTTCTGTAGAGAGATGGAGATTGAAGAGGAATAAATAAGGCGGGAGCTAGCACCTAGCTAGGACCACAATATCAATGATCATCAGGTTTTTAACAAATTCCATGAATTTAAGGAGAATAACACATTAATAGTTAGGAGTAACATGGGAAGGAGCAAGAAATTTTATTTTTGGACAATTGAGAAACTACATCATCACTGATGTAGAAGATGTGTATACTTCATGAAATATAATAATAATAAAAAAAATATCACATCCATGATGTAACATATTCCCATTTCTCTATATGTAACAGGCAAACACATTGTGTGATTTATATTAGAATTATAGTTAATATGTTCTTCACTCCTTCTACAAATGATAGCAATTCTTTACATTTTGAAGATATTGTATGTCTCCAGTTGATTAATTGGCCAAGTTGTTTAGCATTGAAAAATATCGTAATTGTTCTAAGATGCTTACTAATTGTTGTTCTATGTTGCCTCTGGTATTGTAGTTTATTTGATATTTTGATTCTTCAGGGACGTTGTGCTTGCCTTCGATCTTTAAAGCAACAAGTAAGTGCGTTTGAAATTGTTCAAAATAAAATAAAATGTTCTGGCTCTGGGTCTGGATCTCATGCACGCGGTTTAAGGTGTGCAAACTAGTCTTCCATGTGGCCTGGGTCTCATGTGAATACCATTCTAATCATGGTTCAACCGTTCAAACCTTCAAGGGCTAATGGTGGTGGTCTGTGCGTGCCGTGTAAACCAGAAAGTGTGATTACCCACATGAGTCACGTTTGTTTGGATTTTGTTAACAGATGTCTTAAAGGTATTTGTTTAAGAAATACTTTTAGAAACTTTTTATATAAAAGAAAAAATAATTAATTTTTGGACAATTTTTTATACCTCTCACAATAAAACTAATATAAAAAAAATGGTTTATACTTCATTAACAATTTATTTATTTATTATATAGTTTATCCTTATGGAAATGAAACACCCTTGACCTTGAGCATGCAAAGCAGAGTTTAGGAACCAAAAGAAAGGTAACGATTGTACTTTACTTGAAAAACGTTAAAATTAAAAGAAACTGGCGCCTATATTTTAGGATTTAGATAGAAAGTAGAAGGCCACTGAAAAATATATTTTAGTATTTTTGTTTATATTGATTATATGGTTTTTTTAAGAGAAAGAAACTGTAACTATTTATCATAAATTATATGGTTTTTTTAAAGAATGAAATTATAAGCTTGTGTGTAACATGTGCCATATACTTCAAACTTTTAAAATCAACATCCTATTTGGAGTTACAATACTACCCACCATCTATATTATATACTTAGTTCAAATAAGTTGTGCACACTATAATACTCTCATAATTTTGTGCGGAATAACTTGTATGTTGATTAGGGGGAAGTTGTCAAGATTAGCATCCCTTTTAGAGTAAAAATGTCTAAACAACCCTAACTATCCGACCCAATTAAGTACATGAATACCATCATCTTAAACGTGAAATACCCAAATACCCTTAAAAGCTTTACCAAATCCAATAACCCAGTTGTTCCTTATGTTGTTGGGTTACATGAAGAGCCTCACTCTAGCTATAGCTCATTGTTTGACTAAAAATAAAATGAAAATCGAACCCAAACCTCGAAAGTACAAATAGAAATGAAACAATTCTTCATGTTGCTCAATCATTTAGCAATTCTAAACTTTGTGACATGCCTTAATATGTTTACTACTTCAAGCACATAAAAACAATCTGGCATGCCTTAATCATTGACCAATTACTTGCAGAAAGGATTATAGAACATATTTTGTTCAAAATGGGAAACAATATATATGTGTGTGTGTGGGCGTTTTATGATAAGAAACAATATTTACCCGTTTTTATAACCAATCCCAGTATTATTTCTCTTATTTCTATACGAAATTTGGAGTTAGCAGAAGAAAGTAAGAATTTTTTTTTTTTTTAGTAAAAGAAAGTAACCTACTCTACTACCAATGAAGGCTTGTCCGTTATGGCAAGATGTCGTTGTTCGTCGGGTTGAAAATTTTGGCTTGATGGCAATAATGCTGAGGCAGCAATCTTGTAGGACAAAAAGTAGAATTATGTGAATTGTGAAAATGACACAATATTATTACTAGGGTTACTGGGAATAGCAATACTTATATACAATGTATTCAATCTAGAAACAAAGAGACCTAAAATGTATATAACTATGCCTACAAATAAATATGTATATTGTTATTATAAATAAGTATGGTTAATTTATTTATTTCCTATTTCCAGCCTACATGCTATAATCTGGCAATAATGCTTGCCATTGTTTTAAAAAAACGCATTATTTCAGTATTACTAAAATAAAAAATCTGAGATTGACAAAGATTGGCAAAGCATTTGTAAGAGAAAAGAGAAATTTGAGGAGCCGTCACCGATGTTATGTTGTCCTCTCACCATTATCAGGCTGCTAAAACTCTTAACAGTATTTTTTTTTTTCTTATGATGAATTCATTATTAACAAAGTTTTATAACAATTATGTTATAATATATAAACAATATTTTTATAAATCATTTTATATAAAACATTACAATATTATCTGTATATCCCATTAACAACTTATTAGTTTCGTTGAGAACACAAACAAAGACTAGAATATATGTTTATAGTTTTTTCTAGTTTTATTTTAAACAAAAAGCATTGACAGAGAGCTATTGTAGAGAAACAGCATTAAAACAAGAAGTTTTATACACCGACCTACACATCTCATGAAGTCGTGATCAGGGGTGGCCACTGGCATCATCGGTGGTTGGGTTAGGGGCAGAGGGTGGGACCAGACCTCTAACAAGTGGAACATCTTCACCATGAACCCTTGGATCAGAAGGAGGAGAATACGGAGCAGCTGGAATCTCTCCTTTATTGGCTACATATTGGTTCTTCCTCCCCTCCATCTTCATGCTTGAATTCAGAAGCCGCCGAGCTTCAGAACTAAAAAACAAAATCAGTATTAGCATAAAGCAAGTGCAAAACAGAGAGCTTGATTAACTATA
The DNA here is from genome assembly GCF_002906115.3 of Quercus suber. Lineage (NCBI taxonomy): Eukaryota > Viridiplantae > Streptophyta > Magnoliopsida > Fagales > Fagaceae > Quercus > Quercus suber. The sequence continues at coordinate 290,381 of NW_027070081.1, forward strand.
CCAAAGTAACCAACATGTATATAACACAACCTACTCCTAGCGTGTGCGCACATCAACACACACACCCATTTAAACAGCTGATTGTTTTTTTTTTTTTTTGAGAAACAAAAACATAGAAAGAGGGAAAATTGTTCTAACACAAAAGCACGTTACAACTCTACTCAAAAATCATGGTAACTTTTAAGAGAGGATAAAGCAAGTTATACTACACTACGCTCTCTCTTAAGTAATAATTAATGCCAAACAATTAAGGAAGAAAATATACAGCATATAAAGGGAAGAAAATATAGGCATTTTTAGGCAACAAGCGAAGACCATCTATTGCCTTAAAAGAGATTTTGAGGAAACAGCCAAACGGAGATAAGTAAACTTCCCTATTTTTTTTGGGAGAAGAACTGCACTAATATTTGTGTTATACCATATATATTGATATAGGAAAAGAAAACAGGAAAGGGTATTGAAAAACTTACTGTTCAAACTCTATATTTATGTAGGNAGTTGATGAATTTGCAATAGTCTTAAAAGCTGTGTTGGATAAAACCATGGTGGTGTTATAAGTTGAGTGGGCAAAAGGTGGTTGACCCATGTAATCAACAATCGTGATCAGAATTGTCTGGTTTTGATTACAAGCATCTGGTGTTGTATCACTGATGCACCTCACAAAGTATTGCCTTCCACAAGCTGCACCATTGTCCCATATTCCATCACTGGCTGCTGCGAAAAAGTTCCCGGATGGAAAGTTGGATGCATCGCCTCCATAACATACTGTGGGTAAATATGGGGAAGTATACTGGGCTGCGGTGCCAACATCACTATAAGAGGTATGGAAATGGAGGAACAATGAAACCAAGAATAACTTGAGAAATAACCATTGAAGTTTTGGCTGTGACCTATTCATTTTTCTCTGCTTGTGAGTGAGTAGTGACTTGGGACTCGTTGAGAGTAAAAAGGGGGTTGGAAAATTAAGAAGTAGCTTCTTTTCCTTGGCTATCTGGTACTTGATCAATAATGTTTTTCCTTAACCTTGAAGTTCATGAGATTTGAGAGAACAAGAGAGCAGAAGAACTATTTATAATAGGGAACGTCGAGTCACACCTCCCCAGGGTATAGACGTATGGTAGCTAGACAAGGTTGCAAATCAAGATACTAGTGGCTGTGACCTATTCAAAATTTCCAAATTTCTAGTCTAAAGTGAAACTCAATTACAACCGGCCTAACTTTTATCCCTCGGTATACCATGCATTGGGATTTGGCCATCTCTTCTCAACTTATTGGAGTGTACTTGACGAGCTGATTGAAAATTAGATTAATTTTCGACAAATTTAACTTAATTCAACTTTCCTCAATTTAAATGGATATTACTTTCTGGACTAGTGGGATCAGATTGGATGTTATTGAATTGCTTTATGATGCATTTGGATAACATGATTTGAGCAATTAGATTTGAATTTAAGTGATTTAAATTCAAATAACTTATTTGGAAAGTTTAAATCCATCATGGGTTTTAAACCTTTAAAAAGTTTAGATTTGAAATAATTTATAAAATCAATAAATTTAAAATTAAGGCGTTTCAAATCTATTAAATTAAAATTAAAATTCAAAATCTAAATCTAAATTCCCAAATGCAATCTTAGTTTTTCTTTTTGAGAATCGAAGTTGGCATCTTGATTTTGTTGTTCTAGACAGTTTTTCTTTTTCCACCACTGTAATGGCTGGCTATTGCTAGAAGATGCATCAATACTCAATCCGTCGTTAATATTGCATTATTACTTTCACACACACTCATTCCGAGGTCAAAGAGGTTTATCCAACTACTACCTTGTACAAATAAAGGCACACTGTGCTCTTGGCATTAATTGTTGAATAGGTCATAGGTGGATTGTGATATGATGATGACAATAAACTCATTTGCTTTCAAATCAACTTGCCAGTTGCCAACAACCATATATATATATATATATATATATTAAACGCATTGAAATTTGGAAAAGAGCATATATGTAGAATATAAATGATCTTATAAACACCTGTTTAGTGTTTAACGATTTCCTTGAATTTCCATTGCCCCTTCTATCCATAAAACCCCCAAAAATCCAAGTACCACAATTTTTGTTAAACACTGTCATAAATCTCTTATATCACTGGGCCACTGGCTATAAGGTGAAAAAAAAAATTAATAAATCAATGTGGAAAGGACAATCAATCAATTACAATTTATCACATAAAATAATTGTGATAAAAATATATAGCAAAAGTCGTGGTAAGAATATATAGCAAAATATATAGAAACCATGTGATTCTTCCACAAGTAGTTAGAATTTAGAAACTCCTGATAGTGCTTTCCAAATGACGGCCTGTTTGGCGACTATTCATTCATTTTATAAAATCCAATCAAGAAGGTTTTAGGTTACATTTTTTTTTACGGGAAAAGCAGTCCTGGCCCGCCTTAATGGGGCCCAAAAGATTCTCTGAATGTACCACGTCAATTTCTGGCAACAGTATAAAGAAAATTGTCAAACCAATTAGTCAATTACAAGACATTTAGTGCGTGGAAGAAATTTAGCTCTTCAAAGCCAGCACAGAATAATAGATAATTGGGTCTAGTTAATATATGTTTTTAAGTCATTTATTAACTATTCATTTTGAAATTTTTTTATGAAAAATTGAAAAATTATCAAAATAGTTATTTACTTTTTTATTTATTTATAAAAAGTTCCATAAAATAGTTTATTATTAAAGACACGTAAATAAAATTCTTAGTTAATAAAATCCCTAGATAATTGTAGTTAGCAATGTTAATGTGTGTGTGAGAGTACACCATAACATGGGGCGTTCACGCACACACAAAAGCTCACTCCCGCTTGGTGGATATATGGTATTACACTATTACTTAATTAACAAATGTCAAGTAGTTTTCCTGTAAAGAATTAATTGCTTAACAAATGTAAGGTAGTTTTCCTGTAAAGAATTAATAACAAAATAGTATTTGTGTAAATGATGATATGACTCTTGGAATAAGTATATATGTTCGTAACATAAATGTTTATTCCCAAAAGGTATATGCTTGCTTATAAATACCTTGGACATTCATTTGGACATATACAATATTCTCTCTATAGACTCTGTTATGTAGTCTATGATCACCACCATATAAATCATCCACTTTAGAGACATTGAATTGGTTATATTGTACTTGAATGATGAAAGATTTGGTGCTTAATCACTTTGTCAACCTCTATACCTCAGAATTAGAACACTGCCCTCAATTGCCTTTTGCTACAGATTTAAGAATAAGAATGCTTGTATCTGTTATTGTTCACAAGGGGTTGACATTTCCTTTTTCGCGGTTGATATTTAGAATGAAAGTTCATAGAATCCATAATTTATATATAAAATCATTAATTATTATGATATTATTGATAATGACTGATCCCATTTGAATCATATGGATCATTAAATATGTCCTAACTTTGTGTATAATGTGTAAGGTACTATATATATCTAACATGAAAAGCATATTACAAACCGTATTAAAAATATAAAATTTGTGCTATGCTGTTTTTTTTTGAAAAACAAGGACACACACACAACAGAGAGAAAAATGGATTCTAACACAAAGACACACTACAATCCCACTTAAAAACCATGGTTTATTTAATTTTTTTTCTTTGAAAAATTTGTGATATATTGCTTACTTTATACGATTTATTTTAATTTTTTCTTTGGAACATGTACATGATATTTGGTGGAAAAAATTCATGCCATGTGCTAATTTATAAAATTTCCCAAGTTTTTACTTATTGTTCATTATTCCAGGAAATTTAAGTAAGTGTGCATTGATAATTTCTTTTTGGTTCCCCACCCCCCCCGAAAAGCATACTACAAATCGTATTAAAAATATAAAATTTGTGCTATACTATTTTTTTTTGAAAAACAAGGACACACACACAACAGAGAGAAAAATGGATTCTAACACAAAGACACATTACAATTCCACTTAAAAACCATGGTTTATTTAATTTTTTTTCTTTGAAAAATTTGTGATATATTGCTTACTTTATACGATTTATTTTAATTTTTTCTTTGGAACATGTACATGATATTTGGTGGAAAAAACTCATGCCATGTGCTAATTTATAAAATTTCCCAAGTTTTTACTTATTGTTCATTATTCCAGGAAATTTAAGTAAGTGTGCATTGATAATTTCTTTTTGGTTCCCCACCCCACCCCACCAACCCCCCCCCCCCCCCCCCCCCCCCCCCCAAAAGCACCTGATATCAATCCAAGAACCGATCTTTTAATTGTTAAGTGTGTTGGATCATAGTAGTTGAAACCATGACTCTAATAACTTGTTCAATTAGGTCAAATGCAAAAGGTTCAAAAAAACAATTGAAAAAATTAAGCATTCTATTGATCCAAATACAAGTATATATCCCAACAAGGGGTTTTAAAATCTGAATTTCAAATCTTCAACATATAAAATGAACCCAAGCAAGGAATTTCAAAATAAATAAATTAAAAATCAAGCCACTTCAAATCAATAATCAAAAAAATCTAGCTGCAACCTAAATGTTCCCCTTTTAGTAGACCTTTCGTTAACAAAGAAGCTGTTGAAGTAATTTGATGGGAGAGGATCTTGTTGCATGCTTTGGAGTTTGGACTTTTCCTTGGAGTTGGTCCTGGCTCAATTTTGCCGACCGGTCATTTTTTGTATTAGAATGCTATCTTGTCTTTTTTAGGAATGAAATCTGAAGATAAGTTGGGTAAAATAGATCAAAAGATAAGGAGAGAGATCAGATCGGTGAAGGAGAGAGAGTAGGGAAAGAAAGAAAGAAAGGTAATTATTCAAAGAAGTAGACAAGCAGTTCAAACACCTTTTACACTCTCTCTGGCATTTGCATGACATACAGCATGAGTATGTTATGTTTTCACACATGTTGACGCCCATCTTAGGATAGAGACAATACACCTAACAAAGTTTTGCTGGACAATCATGCATGAGTTGAAAGTCAGCGATGACATATATCACAACTAGCCATATTATTAAGACATTGTAAAATATAAGTTTTTTTTTTTTTTTTAAGAGAGTTTCAAATTTATGACCTTCACTTATGATTATAGCTTTTTATAATTAAACCAAGACATCAATTGTAGATAGGAATTAAACCCTAAATCTCTTATTCAACTATCATAAACTTAATCAGTTGAGCTAACTGGAACCTACTTGTAAAATTTAAGTTAAATTACTAACTAGCCGTAAAATTTTTTTTTTTTTTTCTTTAATAATTACCATTGACTTTATTTCAAATTTTTACACTTTTGAAATACCATTTTAATGTATATTTTATTTGTCACATTAATTAAGAAATGAAATCCAATAATTAAATTGACTATCTTTCATAGACGGTTGAATACTCTAATTAATGCTGAATTGATATTCCTTCCTACTATGACTTCCCACTAATCATATTGTAAAAAGATATGTATATGCTGTGTGAGAGAGAGAGAGAGAGAGAGAGAGAGAGAGAATATATTTATTGTTGGTCAAGTGGGTTCAGTAGATTCGTTGTTAAGACTTATTAAACAGTTGGATGATCGTGTCTAGCTATTTCGTTTCGCTACAGCGTTTTCAACTTAGTTTTTTTTTTTTTTTTTTGGCTCAAGTCTAACTTACATATTATATAATATCATCTTCGCTATAAAACATAAATTCTCATGTATCTTTTTTTTTTTTTGGTGAAAACGTATCTATTTTTATATTCTCATTAGAAAAAAAAAAATTAATCTACTTTTATATATTAAATTATTTAAATAAATACTCTATAGAAGATTTGATGTCTTTGACAGTCCACCAAAGAGAAAATATCAGAGGCCCAAAATTAATACGTAATGTCATATGTCCATATGGTCCTCTAATCCAAAATAGTTGTTCAAGGACAAACAGTCACTAATGAATCGCTATAGTTTTTTCTTTCTTTTGAGAAGAGAATGGAATTTGGCAGTTAATAAAAACAAAATAAAAAAGAAGTGCTACATCCACAATATTTTTCACAACACTTTCATAACTAAAGTGTGAATGCGTAAAGCTATATTAGTAGCAACATTTTTTTTTTTTGGTTAGTTTAATTTGCACCATTCACTGGCCTTCTTTTTGTTAATTAACATAACAAATTGTCACAATGTTTTCACAATTATTAAAGTGTTAATTTCTTATAAATCAAAATAAAATATTATACTGGAACTAACCACGACTAAAAATAAAAGTATTGTGAAAAAAGAAGTGTTACATCCACAACATTTTTCACAACACTTTCATAACAAATCATTGGTGGTAAATTGTTATTGGTTCTAACTTAAACTTACCAATGAAATTACTTTTTTACCCACTAATGACAACTCATAACAACCAACTATTTATGATTTGCTGTCAAAATATTGTAGGCATAATTTTTTTCTTGTGAAAATATTAAGACAATTTCTTGTCGTTATAATATATTCACAACTACTGAAGTATCAATTTTTTAAGACATTTTCGTGAAAATATCAATTTTTTACAAGTCAAAATAAAATATAATAAAATTATAAAGGTATTTTTTTAAAAATGTTGTACCATACTATTGAGCTAAAATTCACTATTTTATATATAGTTTTCTTAGGTTGACTTTTTGTATTTTTTTTTATTGTATTTTTATCTTTACACATCATTTTAAGTAAAAACACATAGTTTTACACACACAAAAAATAAAAAACTTAGGATAAAAACATTTTCATCCTTTATGTTTAAGATAGTTCACAATTCCTCCTTAAATTTAAAAATCAAGCAATTTTCTCTTAATATTTTTGAAAATAGCAAATATTTCATATTGTTATTCTCTTAGTTAAACTTTAACGAAAGTTTATGATTCTTAAAATATTATATTGTATAATGTCTAAAATACCCCCACTAAATTTTAACATCCCAAATATTTTATTCACATACTTTGAGTTTTTGATTGTGGTATAAGGTGTTTTATTTATTATGTAGATCATTAATTTTCTAGGTTTAAATATTCATAACTCATAATTTATCTAATAGAAAATTCAATGACACATGTCTTTTGTTATCTTAAAAAAAAAAAAAAAAAAAAAAATATATATATATATATATATATATATATATATATATATATATATATATATATATATATATATATATATATATATATATATATATATATATATATATAATATATATATATATATATATGTGGAGCCAGAAAATCAGGTAGCCTTGGCCCACTCTAAGCTAGGCCCAAGGGCCCACGCCGAGGATGCATGAGGGATTCGAGGATGAAAGCGCGAGGACCGACCCCCGAGGAACATATCCGAGGATGGCCCCGTCCTCGGGCGTCCGAGACCTCGGAAGAACACAAGCAACACCACACCAAAGGGGACTTCTTGAATATCCGAGGAGGAGAGGGTCCAGTGCCACGCGTCGACAACGGGAGCACGGCGAAGGAGCAAGCCTTAGGCGAGCTGTCACCTCTGCATTGAATGCTCTCAACTAACGTCCTGGCCGCATTAATGAGGACAGGACTCTTGAATAGTGCCGCCTTGGGTGCTGCAACCCACTAGAGGAGTAGGGATGCGGCTGATGGGACATGCTCTCAAGTGGTGGCCTGACTGATCGACAAATGGAGGGTCAGGATCAGTTTAGAGAGGTATATAACGTAGGGAGTCTCTCCTGAAAAAGGAGGAGGGGGGGAAAAAGGAGCATTAAGGAGTTCTGTAATGACTCGTGCCCTCTGGACCTTTGTAATCAACCTTGAAAGAAATAATAAGAACATTAAGCTTCGGAAGATCAGTCCGAGGACCATCATTGTGCATCCTAATCCATATTTAAGTTGATAAATTCACATGCAACCATGCAGGGCAGCTGTACCCCTTACTAGGGCCTAGTTCTTGAGCCCACACTCTACAAATTCATTGAAGGGCAAGCTGGGCTTGGGTCCATTCTCTCAACCTGTAGAAGTGTCCCAAATCCAGTCCCTACAATATATATATTTTCTTACCTGAAATGGGTGTCATTAAAAACTAAGTAAACTAAAAATTTCTCCTAGACTCATGTAAAATGATAAAGAAGAAAGTATGAACAACAAAATTTTCATTGTATATGGTTGAAGGTATTTGATGAAGACCTTCAATTGTAGCATATGACATCATTCATTACAAAAATTTAAATTTTGTGACTTGTTTTAGCAACAATTAGTTGCTTATTGTTGGAAAATAATAATATTTATAAACATTCTTAGAAGTTTTTAGTGAGTGGATATTGTCTTTAACAAATAAGTACTAAGAAACTATTATAGTAAAATAGATATTCATATGTTAAATAGCTACCATAACTTTGTGTGTGATAAAAATTCTTATATGAATGAGATTAACTTTGTCTGCCATACATTTTTTTATGTATATAGTTTTATACTTCTTCAAATAGAAATTTTATCTTAATTTTCTCACTCAAGAGGCAGTACGTGCATTGCATGTGCCACCCTAACTAGTATATATAAAAAGAGCCAATGAGTTAGTGCTTCAGTACTACCGTTAAAATCTTTGGTTTGTTCAATTCTTTTTTTGTTTTTTAACGGTACTTGCTCCACAATACTATGATTTGTTACACTTGCCTCCGTTGAACTTGCTTATATAATAATAAAAAAATATTAACGTAAGAAATTGCCACAATATTTTCACAATTGTTAAGGTGTAAATTTCCATAAAATAATAAAATTTCATACTAGAACCAACCACAATTAAAAATAAAGGTATTGTAAAGAAAAAAAAAGTGCTACATTCACAACATTTTTATAACAAATTTTAAGTGGTAAATTGTTATTCTAATTTAAACTTATCAATGAAATTACTTTTTGGCCCATCAACAACAACCTATAATAACCTACTACTTATAATTTGTAATGAAAATGTTATGAATATAACATTTCTCTTGTAAAAAAGATTAAGACATCTTGTTATCGTCACAATATTTTCATAACTACTAAGGGTGTCAATTCTTTACAAGTCAAAGTACAATATAACAAAGTTGTAAAAGTATTATGAAAATGTTGTGTCATTCTTTGTATTTCTAGAAATTTTTTTTATTAGTCAACTTTTGTTGAGCCAAAATTCACCATTTCACGTATAGTTTTCTTGGATTGAATTTTTGTATTTTTTTTTCTTTAGGCACCATTTTAAGTAAAAACACCTAGTTTTACACGCACGCACGCGCGTGCGCGCGTACACACACACACAAAACTTAGGATTAAAATACTCTTCATCCTTTATGTTTGGGGTAGTTCAGAATTCCTCCTTAAACTTTAAAATCAAGCAATTTCCCCCTTAATATTTTGAAAAATAGCAAATATATCATATTATTATTCTCTCAATTAAACCTTAATAAAAGCTTATGGTTCTTAAAATATTCCATTATGTAGTGGCTAAAATACTCTCGCCAAATTTTAACATCCCAAAAATTTTCTTTACGTATTTTGAGTTTTAGATGATAGTAATGCTTAGAAAGTTAGAATTGTAAGATAAGGTGTTTTAATTGTTACCTAGAAGACATTGATTTTCTAGTTTTAAATCTTCAAAACTTATAACTTATCTAATGAAAAATTCGTTGACATGTGTTCTCTCTTTTTTTTTTTTTTTTTTTTTTTTTTTTTTTTTTCTTGCCTAAAATGGGTCTTCATAAAAACTAATTAAGCTAAAAATTGCAGTTAGACTCAATGTAAAATAATAAAAATAAAGTAAGAATGACAAAATTTCATTGTGTATGGTTGAAAGTATTTGATGAAGAGTTTCAATTGTAGCATATAACTCATTCATTGCAAAAATTTAAATATTTTGACAAGGTTTTAGCAAAGCTCAGTTACTTATTGTGGGAGATGATGATATTCGTTATCATTCTTAAAAATATTTAATGATTGAATATTGGCTTTAGCTAATAGGTATCAAAATTCGTATAAAAATTAGATTAACTTTGTATGACATAAATTTTTTATGTATACAGTTTCATACATCTTCAAATAAAAATAGTCAACTTGTGAATGATTCAATGACTGAAGAGATTGGTGGCTGACCTATTGTTGCCCAACAAGAAATTTGTACTATTGTAGCATTTTTTTTTTTTTTTTTTTTTTTTTTTTTTTTTTTGTTGAGGTGCAAAAAATGTCACTATATGTCACCTATTGCGGCATTTTTTGGGACTGTCGCTATACATAGGGTCTATTGCGGCATTTTTTTGGCACCGCCACTACAGGTTAGTCTTTTGTGGCGTCCTACAGTGACGGGATATAAAACCGCTGCCATATATATGTTTTAGCGGTGGTAATGTAGATATAGCGGCACTCCTGAAACTCACCGCAATAAATACATCATTTTGTGCAGATGCTATAGCAACGGTAGAGAAAAACGCCGCAATAGGGACTCCTTTTTGCGGCGTTTTTCCTTAGTTATAGTGGTATGATAGACCGTCGCTATAAACCTTCTAACTCCCCGCCTCTCCCCAAATCTTCCCTCTATTTTTTTTTTTTTTTTTTTTTGGCTTTTCAATTTTTGCACCTTTTCATTTTTGTAAAAAACACTGTATCTCTCTGTCTCATTTCACTCTAGCTCTCTAACTCTTTAGAGACCCAAAACACACTATTCAATGTATCTCTCTCTAACTCTTTAGAGCATCTCCAGCAAATTCATCAAATTTTTGTACTGTTTGGAGAATGAACGGTGACTTTTACTTTTATCTATCAACGTTTTCAAATACACTTTTCAACAGATTCTCTATCACATTCTCTATCTCATTTAAATATTATTTCTTCATTTATTATTATTCTTTTTTTAACAACTACACATTTTCAACATTTTTTTTATTCCACACCTGATTATTATAATAGAAAAAAACATTTGAAGAATGAACAGTATCCCAACCATTGGAGATGCTCTTAGAGACCCAAAATCCCACCCAAACACCCAGCTCAAACACTATTTATCTTTTAAACTCTCTCTCTCTCTCTCTCTCCTCTCTCTCTCTCTCTCTCTCTCTAAATCACAGACCACAAATCCCACCACCGCCACCGCCTTCACAATAACCCCACCACCACCACCAAACGCTTAGTGGCCGCCACCTAGGAACCCAATCCACCCTGTGCTGCCACCTCATTTCACTCCCAAAAACCAAATGCTCTCTCTGTAAGTTGTCTCGAACACTCTTTCTGTTTTTTTTTTTTTTAATTTTTTTTATCTGTGCGTTGGTTTATTATTTTCAAATGTGCATTGGTTTGTTAATGTGATTAGGGTATTTTACTACTCTTGTTTGATTGTTAATGATTATTTTTTATTTTTGGTTTGAGTTGTTAGATGTGTCCAAATGCATTATTATTGCTGTCTTTTGTGTCTCATTGCTGACAATGTAGTGGAAAATAAAGAAAATAGAGAGCTTGAAATTGATTTTTTTTTTTTTTTTTTGGGTCTTGGTTTGTGTTTGATTGCTAAGAAAATGGTAGAAAGGAAAGGAAAATTAGAGGGAAATTAGCCCAGTTCAAATTTCTTTGCATGCATGCACTGTTTAAGATAATTTGTCTACACTCTCATCTTGTGGGGTTGATTTGTTTCTCTGTGTCTTAGTTTTGGAGTTTTTAAGGTTCTAGATTGCTTTATAAAAGCCAGTTCCTTCTTGGTTAATTTTCACAAATCGGGCTTTATTGTATTTTTTTAATATGGGGTTTTAGGCATGTAAGATAATGTTGTTGGATTAAGGTTTGGTTGGGCTGATTTGGAAGTTTGGAGTTTAATAGTAACTGTTCAGTTGTTGTTTGTTTGTGTGTTTTATTTTATTTTTATTTTTATTTTTATTTTTATTTTTGGTTGCAAATGCAAGATTGTATTTGGGTTTCTTTAAAGCTGAACTATGTTTTAATTTAGTGTGGTTGATATGCTTACTAATTAAATAGAAAGTTTTTATAATGTAGTTCTTGCTAGTTATTGGTATTTAGATACAATGTACCTTTGGTCTGAAATTGTCTCATGGATTCTCCTAGAAAAGGGAAAAAAAATAATGAAATAAGAGAATAAGACAGTTGTGTAATACCACCCTGGTGAAGCCTAAGTATCCAATTATGTTTTTTTTTTTATCTGCTGGATTGGTGATGATTAAGGATTTATACTCTATTTACTCATTGATGCTTACCAGAAAAGGGAGGAAATGCATTTTGGATTCAAAAGAAGATTCAAAGAAGTAAGATTTTAGATGAATTAGCGGTTCTAGGTTTTACCCTAACAGTCAAATGAATTACTAGTGGAGGGCTATTTTTGTTGTTGTTTCCCTTTTCTTTTTTTTTTTTTTTTACAAGTATTGTTGTTGTTAATAATAATTAGTTACATGCAGCATTATATTTCAATCATATTAAATTTTTCTGCTTTTGTTTTTGTTTTTGTTTCTTTTTTGTTATGTTATGTAATGTGTCCAGCAATATATTTCATTCATATCAACTTGTTTTTTACTTGTTGTTGTGCTTATATGCTTGTTTTTATTTTACACTTTGACAGTTGAAATGGCAAGGCGAAAATAAAATTTGCACACGCGTTCCAAGAGCGTAACCGTGGAAGGAGCTTTTACGGAAGATGTGGATGAAGAAATGAACCAAGAAATGCATGAAGCTTCTACGCAAGGTAGGTGCTTACAACTTGATATCAAATTTTCTATTAGTTTGCTTAAAAATTCTATTAAAAAAATAAATAAATAAAGGAGCAGCCTCTATGTCTCAGCCCCTGCCCTATATGTCTCATGATGGCTGTTGTCTATTTTTATATAATTTTTAAACGTGACAGTTTTATTTGTTATGCCTGTATGCATGTTGAAACTCTCAAGTTCTATGGTTAGGTAATGTTAATCATTTAATTGCTAATCAATACAATCATGCTCAAGTATGTTATTCAAACAATAATAATATCAATCATAGTTGCAAATTTAATAAGCAACACACGTATCCATGCCTTCTCTCTAATCCACCTAGATAGTTGAATTTTATTTAAAAATTCTTAAGTTGAATTTAAATTGAAAATTCGATTCCACTTTATTTAAACTGATGCTAATTTCTTAAGTTGAATTTTCTAATATTATGCCCCACCATCTACTAACTAGTAAACACGAAGATAGAGAAAGAAAAGACCTTTGTTTACGATTTGTTTTTTATTTTTGTTGGGTTCTCATTGTTTATCTTTGTATTTGTGTGTATTTAGATAAATTAGCCATCTTTAATGAGAAATCCTCCGTATATAGCAAATATGAGGGTCTTTCTGGGTTGGTTTGCTTTTACTTAATCTTTGTTGGGTTCTGATTGTTTAGAGAGATATTTATTTGCAGCTAGTTTATATTGTATGTGAAATTATCATTGTATCATTTCCAAGCAATTTAACCCATAAAATATTTTGATAATGCTTATTTGGGTGCCTTTTATTTTTATTGGGTTTTCATTGTTTATCTTTATATTTGTGTGCCTTTATTTTTAGTTTTTATTTTGATCTTTGTTGGTTCCTGATTGTTTAGATAGGTATTTGTCTGCAGTTAGTGGAATTAGCTTATTGTGTGTGAAATACTCATTATAAATTAAGAAAATGGTTACTTTTTTCTTTGTTTGTGGTCTTATCTTATCCATAAAGTGATTATGAGGAACTGATTGAACTGGAAAAAAGAGAGTAAACATTTTGCTTGTTTTTGTTGTTTAGGAAGTGATAATGGTTAAAATTTTAACATTTGATGAGTGTCTATGTTAAAATCTGTGCCAATTTTTTCTAGTAATGCATAATTTAAATTTCAGATGTGCAGCCACCTGTACATGCCACTTGCAGGCCAAGCAAGTACTTGGATGTTTGGGATCTTCCTGACGACCAAGTAATTGACTTGCCGGTAAATAGTATGCATCAACCGATTGATGAGGGGGCGAGGGCTTTCACTGGTTTCTTGAGGACGATTGCGCGAAAACCCCACATGTGCTCGATTAGATATCTGAGTTGGAAGGACATGCCAGAAGAACTTAAAGAAGAGTGTTGGCATCTTGTAGAGGTAAACCACGAACTTATAATACTTGTAATTATGACATTTTAGCATGATTGTTGCAGTTCTAATTCTAACTCAATTATTTGATTGTAATTTGCTAACTCAACTATTTGATTGTAGCGAAAATACACCATCCCTACTAATCCTATTGCATATGCGGGTTTGAAGACATTTACCTTACAAAAAATTGGGAAGGCTTGGAGGGATCACAAGTGTAGGCTGAAAATGGCTCATTACATACCGCATCCAAGAAACAAAGTACAGGTGAAGAGCAACGGACCTAAGGGATGCATACCAGAAGATTGGGGTATTCTTGTTGACCATTGGTATATTGAGGATGTAGTGGTATTTTTTTTTTTTTTAAGATGTGCTTAATCTGTGTTTTTGGCAACCATAAACCCGAATTCCTACCAAGAGCTTTGATTCAGTTAATTCCATTAGGAATAAAATTACTTTTAATTAAGTTAAAATTACTTTTAATTAACTGCTGATGGCATTAAGTACTTGGTTGAACTGCACTGCACTTGCACATGCCTGGGTTCTTTCACTTGTATTTGAAGGACTTGCTCTATCACATTTCATAGTCATGGCACTTGTATTAGATACTTTTGTAGTACTGTTTGTGCCGGTATAGTTCTTTGTCTTAGTTTTTATTTTATTTTTTATGTAATCACTTTGATTGCATTGGTTTCAATGTTGTGACCTAATTATTGCCTTTTTTTTTTTTCTTTTTTTTTTTCTTTTGTATGTAGGATGTTCCTTCGATCCTACAATCTCCAGCTCTTCTATAATCCCCAGCCCTCCAAAAATCATCAACCGCATCCCATCAACCAGGTAGTTCATAAATTTTATGTTGAGGACATTTTTTGTACAAAGAACCACATTTGAACTTTAAACACATTTTTTCCAAGTGTTGAAAAATATTTTGCAAGTGTACAAAGGACCACATCTTTCTTTTGTTAATTTTATGATGATGGTTATAGACAAAGTTATGTATTTGATAAATATTTCTACGTTAATATAATGTTAGTTTGGAGACATTTGTGGTGTTATCTAGTTACATTTGTGGTATTGTCTTAGTAGAGCTAAAATTGTTACAGGTTATTTGTAATAGAAATGTGGTTTTAGAACCCAGGAGGGGGAAAAAAAAAACCTATAGTGGCGGCAAAAACCACTACTGAAGGACTAAAATTATGAAATAATTGGAGGCCTATAACAGCATTTTTGGCCTGCTGCTAAAGTCTCATATAGTGCATAGGCGTAACCACCGCTAAAAGGTGCGTAGAGTCTGTTGTTTAATAAACCCTGTAGTGGTGCTTACTGCTCACCGCTAAAGGTTGTCACATATAGCGATGGGTCAATCCCACCACTAAAAGGTCAACTGACCTGAATGGTAACCTTATATGGCAGCATTTTTCTGCCTGCCACAATAGGCCAAAAGCGCCACTAAATAGTCAGTCTATTGCGGCATTTTTTGTTATCACCACAATAGGCCAAAAGGACCTTTAGTAGTGGCTTTTTGGGTTTGCGGCATTTTTGGCCCACCGCAATAGTCCAGTTTTTTTGTAGTGTGCCTTTGTAGGAGTAGTCAACTTGTGAGTTGGAATCTACACAAGAAAGTTTGCTGTAACAGTGGCAGCTTCTATATGACTTGTCTCTGTTATTCAATCTTTGTCTCTAACATATGCTTGCCTATAAATGCCTTGGGCATTCATTTGGACATATAATTTTCTCTCTATAGACTTTGTTATGTCGTCTGTGGTCACCACCATAATGGGACTGCCATCCACATTAGAGACATTGAATTAGTTGTATTGTATTTGAATGATTAAAGATTTGGTGCATAATCACTTTGTCAACCTCAATACCTCAGAATTAGATCATTGCCCTCAATTGCCTTTGTTACAAATTTAAGAATAAGAATGCTTGTATTTGTTATTGTTTACAATTAGTTGACATTTCCCTTTTCGCTTTAAATATTTAGAATAAGACTTCATAGAATCCATCATTTATAAAACAATTAATTATGATATTATTGATAATGACTAATCCTATTTGAATCATATGGATCATTAAACATGACCTAACTTTGTGTATAATGTGTAAGGTACTATGTATATTGTTTTGAGAAACAAACACACACAAGAAAGAGTAAATGAAGTTCTAACATAAAAGCATATTACCAACTCTAATAAAAATAGAAGAGTTATTGTTCTATATTGCTTAAGAGTGTGTGTTGTGTATAAGCTACTATATATGATTTATTTATGTTTTTTCTTTGGAGTACATGATATTTGGTGGGCAAAACTTATGTCATGCTAATTTATAGAATTGCCAAGTGTTCATTTCAAGAATTTTATGTATGTGTGCATCAATAATAATTTTTTTTTGTTCCCCTCCCCCAAAAAGAGCTCTCTCTCTCTCTCTCTCTCTCTCTCTCTCTCTCTCTCTCTCTCATAGAATGTAAAATATAATGAGCACTTGAAGTTTCCCTTTGGGCCCCCAATTAGAGTTTTTTAGTGTGCTATGTGTTGGAAAATATGCAGCCATCTTGTCTATTTGTGGTATAAAAAGTCCACAAAAGCACCTGATATCAATCCAATAACCCATCTATTAATTGTTTAAGTTTGTTGGATCATGGTAGTCAAGAAGGCGGCTCATTAGACGAAAATTAAATTGAGTCACTTTATATATTTAAATATAATTTTTTTAAAATATTAAATATTATTTAAGTTTTATTATCTTATTTTAGATGAAAAATTACTAATTAACCACATA
This sequence comes from Quercus suber, assembly GCF_002906115.3. NCBI lineage: Eukaryota > Viridiplantae > Streptophyta > Magnoliopsida > Fagales > Fagaceae > Quercus > Quercus suber. The sequence continues at coordinate 307,246 of NW_027070081.1, forward strand.
GATTTTTTTTTTAAAGAAAGCTTCAAGACATAAAAAATTTGATAAACTTTTCACACTAGTTGATGTGGCAGCTTGATAATGGTAAGTAAAAATGTGATATTAGTAATGAACTAAAATGAGAATTAGTAAAAGTTTGTCAACTCAACTGTTGTAAAAAATATTTTGAAACTTTTTGTGTGTTGCACTTTTTTTTTTTTTTTTTGGATAAGTGTTATATCTATAGCATTTTCACAATAAATCCTAGGTGTTAAGTTATTGCAAGTTTTAATTTGAACTCATAATTGAAATTAATTTTTTGTCTAACCAATAACAGCCAATAACAACCTAACACTTAAGATTTGTAGTGAAAAATTTTGTGGCTGTAGAATTTCTCTCTTTTATTTTCTTGTTTTTCATTTGATAAAAAATATTATTTTATTTATTGGCTAGTATTTGAGTTAAATTAATACTATTATAGCAAAAAAAAAAAAAAAAACTTTATTGGTTAAAATTTCAAAGCTATTTTTTATTTGTGGCCTTGGGCGACCTACTCTTTTGCCTATAGCATAGAGGTGGCCCTTTGGTAGTTGAAACCATGACTCTAACTTGTTCAATTAGGTCAAATGCAAAAGGTTAAAATAAAAACAAAAACATTCTATTGATCCAAATCCAAGTATATATCCCAACAAGAGATTTAAAAATCTAAATTTCAAATCCTTCAACATATAAAATAAATCCAAGCATGGAATTTTAAAACAAATAAATTTAGAATCAAGCCATTTCAAATCCATTAATTTAAAAATCAAAATCAAAATCTTATCATCCATCTAGACGCAACCTAAATGTTGCCCTTTTATAATAGCCATGACCTTTCCTTAACAAACAAGCTGCTGTGGGAATTTAATGGAGAGAATCTAATTGCATGCTTTGGAGTTGGTCCTAGCAGCAAGCTCGATTTTGCTGAGCATTTTATCTTGTCGTCTATGTCTAGAGATGAAGTCTGAAGATAAGGTTTGGTAAAAGATATATCTAAGGTGATTTTTGACATGTGCCCAACATACTCGATCTAAGCTACTGTTTTCACATTTTATTTTTCATTTTTGTCTTAACGTGATCATTCAAAGACCCATAAAAGTGAGAAATTATAAGGTCCTTGATGAAGCTCAAATATGACCTCATCAGTATGCTCCTCGTTGTTACCGATGGACGACTCGCGATGCCTGTTGAAAAGACAAAAATAAAAAGAAGGATCAACGGCGTGGTGCCAGCTATGGACACTCCAATGCCTAAATCAAATTATCGCTTTGAATTGATAGGATAGTTGTAGTATATTGTGTTTTTTTATGAAGAAAACTTACTTGGGTTGCCTAGCCTTTTATAGTTTGCTTCTTGGTTAATCATTTATGCATGTTAATGCTCTTCTGGGCATTTCCACCTGAACGAATTATAGCATTTAATGGCAATGAAGATTCTCTTTAATGTATAACGCATGACCGTTGGCTCATCAAAGCTTCTATAACCATTTCGGCGCATTTACTTGTTGTCAGTTAGCTTGATGGAGTTAACTTCTAACTTTAATATGCTTAGGCTCGTCTATTCATATGGACGGCCTTTCATTATTTGCTTGTGGTAGTTATCCCGACTTAGAGGCGGTTTATGGTTGTCCTTAAATCAGACGACCGTTTTATCGATACTCGTCAGTTGCCCCCCCCATTCCTTTATCAACAAGGTTTTGGACGAGCATAGGAATGTGACTAGTTGTGACTGTTCATATCTTTTCATTTCTCGATATTTCTCTTCCATCTTATATGCGAAACAAATACTTCCCTAGGCAAGAGACACATGTTTCTCCTTTATTCGTGGTGTGTGCGAAACCGCCTAGATTTTGGCGCTCTTTAATTCCAGTACTAAGGAGTTTCCAAACTTCAAATTTTCCCGGTAAGGTCTCCTTTCTCTATGTTTTAATGGTTGGTTTTGATTTCTTTAGTCAAGAGTGCCCCTTGATTTCCTTTTTCTTTGCTAGATTAAGGGTTTTTCTCGAGTATTCTTCTAGTTGGCGTCCTCAGGTAGGTTTGTTTGTGTCATGTTTTACTACACTCAAGCCCGTTTTACTCTCCCTTTATCCTTTGATCTGCCATTCCTTGATAAAACACCATTTGGGGATGACCACTGTAGAGTATAGGGAAGATAACGTTAGGTCAAGTGAGTTAGAGATAGGGTTGTCCTAAAATGCCGAGTCCTTGTGCAAGGTGGTTGGCACCGCTGCGTCAAAACTGCCATCGTCTTCTTCCTCGCCTCTTTTGCATGCCCTTTCTAAAATCTGTTCTTTGAAAGAGAAGCATTTGAATGGGTTTAGGAAAAGAATTTAGTTTCCCAAGGGTACCTCCATTATATTGCCCCATCCTAGTGAAAAAGCTTGTAGCTTTGCCCATGGAAAAGTGTGCTTCTACGAGGCGGCTTCCTATGTGGTCTTTGCTTCCCTGTCCATTCGTTTATTATGCAATTTCTACATAATTTCCAAGTTGCCCCTGGTCAACTCGTCCTTAACGCCTGGAGGACGATTATAAGTTGTATGTCCATCTGGGTATCCGCTTATGATGGAGATATGATAACGTTAAACGAGTTTTTGCATTTATACCGCTTGAAAACCTCCACCCATTATGGGTATTTTGAGCTTTTACCCTAGGATAGAAACTCTAGGGTCGTCTTTGGCTTTCCCTCGTGTTTTCGTGAGTAGAAATCACAATACTTTTTCATTTCTGGAATGGGTTGGGAAACCGTGTTTGACAACTTCTGGGGGGAAGTCCCGAGATTACTGTGGAAATGGGAAGTCCCTGTGCCTGGTGCGTACTTTTTATCGTTCTTCTTAACTCTTCTTCTTCTTCTTCTTCTTTTTATTTTTATTTTTATTTTTATTTTTTTTATAATAATTTTATAATAATTTTTTTTAAACTTTTGTTTATATAACCCTATTTTTCTTCCGATCTTTGCAGTTTTTGATTGTCCTAAGTTGGAAAGCCGGTATTGTGAACGAGCTCATTCAGCTTTTGCTTTCACTAAGGAGATTGAAGATTTTGACGACTTAGTTGACCCTTGTCACTTGTTTGACTGCTATTTAGGACCTGAACCTTTGAAATACATGTTAGAAAAAATTCACCGTGAAGAGAAAAGTAAGTTTGTCTTTGCAATTCTCATAATCAACTTGTCCTTGTTGGCCTCGCCACTACTATGTATGATTGCTTATTCACCTTTTTTGGTTAGCAGAGATGGCCACCAGGTATAGTAAGGAGAAGTACGCTCATATCAAAGGGATGAAGAACGAACCTTTGTCCTCCCTTGCCATGGACTGAAAAAAGCAAAAATTAGGTGATGAGAAGGGTGACACCGTGATGCCTCCGTCTGTCCAAACTACCCCGTCTTCCCCCACTTTGTCTCTTGAGGTCATAGCCTTCACTCCCCTAACCACTTGTTTTAAAGGGAAAGGCAAAGTTGGGAAGAGCATCTTGGATGATTTGGCCACTACCCTTGGTTGAGCCCATAATGTAGTTACAGACGACGAGCTTAAGAGTCAAACATCTATTCCTTCCTATGAGCTGGTTAGTTGCCACATTCACAAGTTGGTGCAGGTATACTCCTTTCTTTCTGTAGCATCCTTTCATATATCTTTTTTTTTTTTCAAAAAGACTTTCTTCTTACCTCTTATAGGTCATTGGGGAATCTTTGCACTTAACCATATATTATCTCAATATCGAGGAGAAGGTTGTGGTGGCCAACTCCAAGCTGGAATTTGTTGGGGCAGAGGGCTCAAAATTGAGGAAGGACTTAAATTGCTGCTATGGATGAGACTAACAAGGCCAAAGAGAAAATTAAGGAGCTTAATGAAACCTTGCGGGGGGAAAAGATGCTTGTCGTCCAGAAAGACGAAGAAATCCAAGCTGCTTTCCTAAGAACTAATGCTGAGAGAGAAAAGCTCATCCAGCAATTCATGCAGTCTGAGCAATTTTTTGACCTTCAGTTTATCCAGTACTTCAAAGGTTTTGAACTCCTGTGAAGGTGGACGATGAAGCACCATAGCCTTGCTGTGGATTTCTCCAATCTAGATTTTGAAAAGATAGATGCCGAAATTCTTGCCGATGAGGCCAAAGAATAGGAGGAAGCTGAAGTTGACGCTGCTGGAGAGAAGGATGCTGCTGGAGGGAAGGACACTACTATCACTGACGGAGACCAAGGGGACTAAGCTATTATACCCCCCTCTTAATATATATATATATGTATGTATTTTTTTTTTTGAACACCGGTTGCCTCCTTGTTTTGAGGCCTTTTTTGCTTAAGAACAATGGTTACCTCGTCTATTTGAGGTTTATAATGCTTTTAACTCTTTGAAATGCTTTACATTAGTTGAGCTTTTCTCGTTTATTAGTGCCTTTCCATATGATTAAGATCCTTTTTGTAGGAGTTCTTGCACCTTTGATCGTGGTGATTTCATAATTCTTCGCTTCATGATTTTTGCTGTGACCTACATGATTTAACTTGTCATTATTGGATTGGGCTTTTACCATGGGGTTTATAACTTAAACTCGTCTTTTGGTAGACTGATTTTATATTACAAGTTAAATGATTTAAACTCGTCATTTGAAGATAGAGCCTTTACCATGAGTAATTATGATTTGAGCTTGTCGATTAAAGATAGAGCTTCTACCATGAATAATTATGATTTAAACTTGTCATTTGAAGACAAAGTTTTTACCATGTGTAATTATGATTTAAACTCGTTGCTTGGTGGACGGAGTTTTTATCATGGATGTTATGATTTAAACTCGTCGCTTTGTGGACGGAGTTTTTATAATGGATGTCATGATTTATACTCATCATTCTATTGACAGAGTTTTTATCATGGAGGCTATGATTTAAACTCATCTCTTAATGGACAGAGTCTTTATCATGGAGGTTATGATTTAAACTCATCGCTTAGTAGAAGAAGTTTTTATCATGGAAGTCATGATTTAAACTCGTCATTTGGTTGACAGAGTTTTTATCATTGATGTTGTGTTTTAAACTTGTCACTTTGGTCGAAGGATTTTTTTTTTTAATTTATTTATCACAAAATGTTTGAGATCTAGTCGTTTGGAAATAAATGGCTTTAGAGATGCCTTATTTGCTTCATTCATTCTTGCTCATAAAAGGTATTATAAGGATTATACTTAACAAAAAAGGGAAAATGCTAAAAGTAAAACTTATGCACGAAAACAATAAAGGCTCGTTTATCTGTCGGTGAATAAGACAAGGTATTCCAGATTCTAGAACTTATTGATGCTGGGTGTTAGCTTCATCATTGATAGTACTTCTTGAGGTGCTCTACATTCCAAGGACAAGGTAAAAGTTTTCTGTTCATATCTTCTAAGTAGTAGCTCCGCCTTCTTGAATAATGGATGACCTTGTATGGATCTTGCCAATTGGGGCCTAGCTTTCCTTGGGTTGAATCTTCGGTGGCTTGTGAAACCTTCCGTAGGACCATATCTCTAGGATTGAATTGTTTCAGCTTCACCCTTTGATTGTGGTACTTTGTCATCCTCTTATGTTATAAAGCCATCCTTTAAGCCGCATCCTCCCTGACCTCGGGAAAGCAATCTAGAGCGAGTTTTAGTCCCTCGTCGTTGTTGTGTTCGTCATAACATGTTCGTCTGAGGCTTGACATCCCAACTTCCACAGGAATCACTATTTTGGTTCCAAATGCCAATTTGAAAGGCGTTTCTCCTGTCGGTGTTCTTACAGTCGTCCTATAGGCCCATAGGACTCCTAGAAGTTCTTCAGGCCATGCTCCCTTTGCCTTCTCAAGTCAAGCTTTGATTAGCTTAAGTAAAGTTTGATTTGTGACTTCGGTTTGACCATTGGCTTGTGGGTGTCCAGGGGAAGAATAATGATTTCTGATCCCTAGCTCCTTATAGAAATCTCTGAACTTGCTACTGTCAAACTATCGTTTGTTGTCAGAGATAATCACCCTCAGAATCTTGAATCGATAGATGATGTTTTTCCAGACAAAATGATGTATCTTGGCTTTTATGATTACTGCCAAAGGTTCTACTTCCACCAACTTCATGAAATAATCAATAGCGACGACTAAAAATTTGACTTGCTTTTTACCTCGTGGTAGGGGACCTACAATGTCAATTCCCCAAGTTGAGAATGGCCATGGTGACGAAATGTTTGTCATGTGCTCTGCTGGGACGTGTTGCACTTTTCCAAACCACTGGCACTTGTCACACTTCCATAAACACCTTCGTGGATTTCACTCAACATGTATGTGGCATCGTCGGAGTCTAGGCACTTCAAGTAGGGTTGGGAAAACCCCCTTTTGTATAGCTCGTCATTCAGGATTGTGAATCTGGACGACCTTAGTCTGATCTTCCTGGCCTCTAAAGGGTCTGGTGGGAGCGTGTCATCTCTGATGTAAGTGATTATTGAACCCATCTAGCTACCTTTGGATTGAACATAGATTACATCCAACCCTTTTATGCTTGGCATGCTTTGCACCTCTTTGTATAGTCTGGGTCGTCCTATATCATTGTTAGACAAGGCAAGTCTAGCCATTTCGTCCACTTCTAAATTCTCCTCCTTTGGTACCTAAGTAATCTTGATATCATCAAAGTTAGAAACTAACAAACTGGTCAGTTTGAAGTACCTTTTCATCATGTCTTCCTTTGTTTCATACTCTTTGGTTATTTGGCCCACTACTAGCTTTAAGTCTGAATTCAGCTTTAAGTTTTTAACCCCCAGGGCTTTTGCGACCCTTAAACCTGTAAGTACTACTTCATACTCCGCTTCATTGTTTGTTGTTGGAAATTGAAGCTGGACCTTGTACTTAAGGATGTCTTTCTCAAGAGATAGGAGGATCACACCTACACCTCCAGTACTTACGGCTGACGACCCATCCGTATATACCATCCAGTAATTTGCTTTTGGGTCTTGGTCCGTCATGATGAACTCAGCAACGAAGTCAACTAATGCCTAAGCTTTAATTGTTGTCTGTGTTTTATAGTAGATGTCAAATTGACTCAACTCCATAGCCCATTAAACCATTCTCCCTGCAGCATCTGGTCTACTCATGGCTTTCTGAATGAGTTGATCCGTCATGACAAGGATGGTATGAGCCTGGAAATATGGACAAAGCTTCCCAGATGCGACAATTAGAGTAAAAGCCATCTTCTCTATCCTCAGGTATCTGGCCTCTGTGCCTTGGAAGACCTGGCTTGTATAATAAACCGGCATCTAGATCTTGAGCTCCTCACAGATTAGTGCCAAGCTCACGGTTGTTTGTGATATAGCCAAGTAAAGGAATAAGTTTTCTGCTTCGACAAACGGACTCAGGAGTGGCAGTTTGGAAAAATATTCCTTGAAGGCTTGGAAAGCTACTTCACACTCTTCTATCCACTGGAAAGCCTGCTTTAGTGTCTTAAAAAATGGAAGGCACTTATCTGTGGCCCTGGCGATGAATTTGTTTAGGGCTGCGTTCGTCCAGTCAACCTCTATACTTCCTTCACGCTTCGTGGGGGAGGTCATGTCAAGTATGGCCTTAACTTTCTTCGGGTTGGCCTCAATTCCTCGTTGGGAAACCATGAACCCCAAAAACTTGCCTAATGAGACCCCAAATACACACTTTGCCAGGTTTAGTCTCATCTAATATTTTCGTAGAGTGTTAAAAGTTTCTTTGAGATCGCCTAAGTGTGACTTTGCCTTTTTGCTCTTGACGAGCATGTCGTCCACATATACCTCCATATTTTTCCCAATCTATTTGTTGAACAAGTGATTCACCAGCCTCTGGTAGGTAGCTCCTGCATTTTTCAAGCCAAACAGCGTGATTTTGTAGTAATACAACCTCTGGCTAGTGACGAAGGCTATTTTCTCCCGATCTTCCTCATTCATGTGAATTTGGTTATAGCCTGAAAAGGCATCCATGAAAGTCAGCAACTCATGACCAGCTATAGAATCCATGAGTTGGTCAATTTTGGGGAGTGGGAAGCTGTCTTTCAAGCAGGTGTGGTTGAGGTCTGTAAAATCAATGCACATTCGCCATTTTTCGTTGGACTTCTTAACCATGACAACACTGGTAAGCCACTTAGGATAGAAGACTTCTCTGATAAAACTAGTAGTTAAGAGCTTCTCCACCTCTTCCATGACAGACCTATTCATTTCAAGAGCGAAAACCCTTCGTTTTTGTTGGACGGGCTTTTTTGTTGGGTTGACATTTAATTGGTGCTCGATCACCTTGTTGTCTATGCCTGACATATCCTCATGGCCCCAGGCCAAAATATCTAGATTCTTCTTCATGAACTCCACTATTTTGTCTTTCAATTGTGGGTTAAGTCCTCCTTTGACTTTAGTGACTTTGGAAGGATCTCCCTCTATCAGCTTCACATCTTCCAGATCTTTGGTAGGCTTTCCAGGCTCCTCCTCGACCATCCAGGAATGATTTTCTTTAGAAGCTAATATTGCTTGATAGCAATCCCTGGCTAGAAGTTGGTTTCTGCGTATTTCTCCAATCTCATATGGGGTTGGGAATTTCACCTTGAGGCAATAGGTCGAGGTTGCAGTTTTGAGTCGATTTAATGTTGGTCATCCAAGGATCACATTGTATGACGATGGAAAATCGATGATAAAAAATTCACCTATTTTGATACCTGAGCTAGATGCATCCCTGTCGTGACTGATAATGTGATAATGCCCTTCGAATATATACGGTCTCCACTGAAATTGACTAAAGGTGACTTGAATGGTCGGAGCCGTTTAGGGTCTAACCTCAGCTGCTGGTATGCCAAATATATATGATATCTGCCGAGCTCCCATTATCGACTAATACCTTTCTCATGTTAAAGCCTTTGGTTTCCAACATGATGACAAGGGTCATCATGGGGCTGTTTGACCCCATTTGCGTCTCATTCAGAGAAAGTTATGTCGTCATTCTCTTAGTGATGGTACTTTGTTGAGGGATGCTTGACGTGGACACTGTTAATTTGTCTCTGAAAAGCCCTTCTTAGGGACTTGCATGATCCTCCTAATACTTGTCCGCCTATTATCATCCTTATTTCCCTTACGGCCTGTTTTGGATGGTTTCGTCCATCATCCTTATTGTTGTCATGAGGCTTATCTTTTGTCCTTGATCGAGACTAATGATCACTCTTGACAAACTTTTGCAGCTCCCCCCTCTGAATCAGCTCCTCAGTCTGCTCCTTCAAATCATGACATTTGTCGGTGTAGTAGCCCGTGATCCTTATGGAAAAGGCAATATTTCTTCGGATCGCGCTTTCTAGAGGACGTGCTTAATGGCTTTGGCCATTTCAAGCCGGTTTCATCCTTAATTTGCATTAGGATTTTGTCCGCAGGCATCACTAGTGGGGTGAAGTTCAACCTCTTCTTTGGAACTTCTGAGTTGCTCTTACTAGCCTTGGTTTATGAGGAATGGTCTTTACTGTCCTTTTTCTTACCCTGGGAATCACTGGTTGCTTCCTTCGTCCATTTTCCCTTTAGTCCTTTTGCAGTGAAAGCATCCTCCCCATTCATGTACTTCTGAGTTTTGAATAGGAGGTTTGTCATAAAGGTTAGGGGCGCCTTTCCCAGCGAAAGGACGAGATCGGGATTGTTGAGTCCAGCCTGAAAGGTCGTCATTATAACCTGGTTGTCAGCTTCGTCAATCTTAAGGACAACTTTGTTGAAGCATTTTACATAATCTCTCAAGCTTTCCCTTTCTGACTACCTTAGAGTTAGCAAGTAAAAGGTTAGCCTCTTGTGACGTTTCCCTCCAATGAAGTGCCGGATAAACGAGTCACTGAGCTGTTCAAAGTTGGCAATTAAAGATGCTGGCAATTTACTAAACCACATGCTGGTAGCTCCCTTGAGATTAGCGGGAAAGGACCTACATATGACTTCATCCGGAGTTTGCTGAAGGTTTAGAATTGTCTTGAAAGCCCCTATGTGGTCAAAAGGGTCTTCCGTGCTGTCATAGAACTCCAGTTGTGGAAGGTGAAACTTTAGAAGTAAGGGGCACTTTAGAACACTAGCGGTGAATAGTGGATCTGTTCGCTTGAGCATACCATCGAGATTCATCGCTGTCTACCCCTTCATGGTAGTTTTCACCTCGTCCAACTCCCTCCGCAGGCTTTTCATCATATGATCATTACCGTGTGTGGATTGATTGGTGTATTCGGAAGCATCTTTTCCCTTGTTGTTCTCGGGGTTGCTAACTTCTTCGTCGTGTCTGCTGTGGCTACATTGATGAAGTGGAGTGTTGCTGTCCTCAAGACGAGCTCGATACTTCAATTCTTCATTCTATTTCATTAGCTCTTACACATTGGCTATTAGAGCCTGGATCTGTTGAGCCATTACTACTGGATCCGAGGGTGCCATTGCAGCAGATTCCATTGGTCGTAAGGAGCTTTGTCGATAGGAATACAATGGCTTGTCGATTTCCCCACAGACGGTGCCAAACTGATGAAGCTCAAATATGACCTCGTCAGTATGCTCCTTGTCGTTACTGATGGATGACCCCCGATGCCTGTTGAAAAGACAAGAAATTAAAAGAAGGATCATCAGCGTGGTGCCAGCTATGGACACTCTGATGCCTAAGTCAAATTATTGCTTTGAATTGATAGGATAGTTGCAGTATATTGTGTTTTTTTATGAAGAAAACTCACCTGGGTTGGCTAGCCTTTTATAGTTTGCTTTTTGGTTAATCATTTATGCACGTTAATGCTCTTCTGGGCATTTTCACCTAAATGAATTATAGCATTTAATGGCAATGAAGATTCTCTTTAATGTATAATGCATGATTGTTGGCTTATCAAAGCTTCTATAACCGTTTTGGCACATTTACTTGTTGTTAGCTAGCCTGATGGAGTTAACTTCTTACTTTAATATGCTTAGGCTCGTCTATTCATATGGACGACCTTTCATTATTTGCTTGTGGGAGTTATCCCGACTTAGATGCGATTTATGGTCGTCCTTAAACCAGATGACCGTTTTACCGATACTTGTCAGTACTCGTGATAGACAAGTGATGTAGTCTACCATTTTACTAAAAGATTCTCATTTGTTTAAAATTGCTAAGTTAGAAATTTTTTTTAAACAAAAACTTATTACTGACACTGCAATTTTAAACAAGTAAGAGTCTTTTAGCGGATTGGTGGATCACATCACTTATCCATTAGAAGACTGTATAATTTCTCTTGAAAAGCAGTTCAAGGCTTCAAGCACCCATCACCTCTCTCTCTCTCTCTCTCTCTCTCTCTCATATGAATACAGACTTAAAAATGGCACCTAAAGTGGCTGGAATAATGGCAGAAGGTACCGAGTTCCACGGCACCTAAAGTCCAGCCCACATCATATCATATTATATATAATAAAAGTTGGGGTTAGATACCGTGGTTGCGCCACGTAACTTCACCAAATTGCAGAAATTTTATTAAATTTTTAGATTTTTAAAGAACTAAAAAGGAATAGTATACTATTAGGACTCTAATTCATTCTTATCATTAAATAAAATTATATTAACATTATTTTTTTATTTGTTAGGATATATTTCTTAAATTAAGAGATAATATTTAACATACAAAAATTTAATTTAGATAATATTTATCATCTAAATAACATTATTTTTTATTTGTTATGATATATTTCTTAAATTAGGGGATAATATTTAACATACAAAAATTTAATTTAGATAATATTTATCATCTAAATTTTCAAAAATTTAATATTATTAAATTAATATTATTTTATCAGAATATCAAGCTACAAAACTTGATTATTAAGGGATAAGCACAATCCAAATTCTTCAAGAGGCGATTAATATAAATCTATCCCAAGAAACATATACATCTCCAATAATTTGATAATCTCTATTATTTCAAAAAACTGTATATATCTCTATAATTTGATAATTTCTACGTTGATGACATTTAATATATATATATATATATATATATTCAACTTATAGCTATCAACCACATTATCTTTCTCTCTTTAAAAAAAAAACAAAAAACAAAAAAAAACAAAACGCAGAAGCAAAGAAAAACTCCAACATTAATGGGGAGGAGAAACCCCAGACAGTTCCACTTCTCAAGCTTTTCTCATTTGCAGATTCCACTAATGTTGCATCGATGATTGTTGGCACCGTTGGAGCCATTGCAAGTGGGTTAGGCATGCCCATTATGACAATATTGTTTGGCCAAATGATCAATAGCTTTGGCAACAACCAGAGTAGCAACACAGATACTGTTAGTATAATTTCCAAGGTAAATAGACAATACATGGGCTAAGAAAATAAGGTTTACTTCAATCTTTATGAATGGAAAGATGTGACTTAAACTTCTGATTTTATTTTTCATTACTTTCCTAAGAGATTAAACTTCGATTTTTCCATTTTATAGCATGTGTAGGAATGCATTTGAATCCTTGATCCTTCTTTTATATTTTTAGAATTAATGATTAAATATGGTTAGAATTAATAGATTAATTTAACAATTTTCTTATTTGATTTTTATGTTACATCAAATTATCAAGATGTTCTACACGTGTATTCTTGAATTATCAACTTTAATTTTAATTTATAATATTATCAAGATTATATTAATTTTAGATTTATCAATTGTTTAGTACTTTAAAAAAAAAATTATTATCAATTTAAAATTCAATTTGGAATTATCAATTTAATTTAGTTTTAGGAAGAAATCTTACCCCTTATTTTAGTGAGATAATTATTTACATTTGATAATTTTTTCTTTTATCTTTATTGAATCTATGAAAATATATAATTACTTATACATTTATTTTATAAGCTTTTTCATAAAACCATGCAATGCATGAGCCTATAATTAGTGGATTTATAAAGATCTTTAATGAGCTTGGCTTACAAGATGCCAAGTGCAGACATCTATTTCATTTAGAAATAAAAAATAGTGGCGTACACTACTTTAATGACTTGATCCACCCCTTCAAATTAGTTTCATCCCCAATAGAAAAGCAAGTTACAACATTATGCCTTTGTTTAGATACAGATTATAAATGAAAATTATTTCACTATTTAGTTTATTTTTGCTACTATTTATAGGTTCTACTATACTTTTTGGTACTATTCATGGGCCTCACTATATTATTCCAACTAATTTTTACCTTTATCTACAGTACTTTAAGCCATAAGTTTTCAGTTTCAGCAAAATAAACGATATTCAAACAAACTTTATATCTCGGTTTTAGAAATAATCCATTCCATGGTACCTTTGAAAAGTAAACTTTACAGCATAGCTATCAAAATTAACCATAAATATGTTTATGATAGGCCCGAATGGAGTTAAACATTTTTGAAAGGTACATGTTTAACCATGACATTGCTCTATTGTCACATATATGTTGAGCATTGAATATAATTTGGAAAAAGCATATATTTAGAATGCAATTGGATGAGCCTTCATCTATATTATTTATTTTTTAAATTAGGAACCTATTAAAATCATCTGAAAAATTCCAAAATACTAATTCTTTTAGGTTTGTCAAATGCATCCCTAATGGAATTGGGATGTGCCAAAGCACTCTGTAACCCAATCAAATTGATTACTGTTTAAATAGTTCTTTATTCAAACCATTAAAAAAAAAATAAAAAAAAATTTCTTTGTATATTAAAAAAGTCCTACCCTTTTGCTTTCTTTTTCCACCCCACTAACTTTGAACTTTGGCTTCCGAGGAACAAATTAATTCTTGAGATTGGCTTATTTCTGGATGTGTGGCTTGACTTAAATCAAGCCAGCCTGTCTTTGACACACATCACTTTTGTTTCTACTTGTTGGATATTTTTATAAAAAATTATATATTTCAAATCAAAATATAATATCTTTTAATGTTTATACAAAGTTTTTTGTAGCTGAATTGGTACCTCTTTATGTATAAAATTCTTGGAAGTCTAGGAGAGAAAGGATTTGAGCTATTAGGTTGACAGTATATTGTAATTATTTCTCAAAAAAAAAATATCTCTTAATGTTTCAGTTTTATTTTACTAACCTATTTCAGAAACTTACAAAAAGTTATAAGAACGACTTTTAATGTTCTAATGTCATGGGTTATAGCTGTAAATTTAATGCATTGATTTCGTATACAGCTATATGCTTATTGGATGATCGTTGAAGTATAATGTAATCGTACTTATTTGATTTTAATATATAAACGGAAAAGTCATTCATGGCCCCTTTAAATATGTTTTTAATGGCATGGATTACTCGAGTATATGATAAGAAGCCTTTCATGTCCGTCCAGGATACTTATATAGAAGGTAATGATATATATATATATATATATATATATAAATGAGTTCAAGTTACACTTGGTAAGAGTTACACATTTTCTTCATCATTAGATTTAAAAAATAATAATAATAATTAAAAAAAAAAAAAAAAAAAAAAGTCCTACCCTTTTGCTTTCTTTTTCCACCCTACTAACTTTGAACTTTGGCTTCCGAGGAACAAATTAATTCTTGAGATTGACTCATTTCTGGATGTGTGGCTTGACTTAAATCAAGCCAGCCTGTCTTTGACACATCACTTTTGTTTCTACTTCGTTGGATATTTTTATAAAAAATTATATATTTCAAATCAAAATATAATATCTTTTAATGTTTGTCAAAGACTTTGTAATTGAATTGATACTTCTTCATGCATAAAATGCTTGGGGGTCTAGGGGAGAAAGGATTTGAGCTACTAGGTTAACAGCATGTTGTAATTATTTCTAAAAAAAAAATATCTTTTAATGTTTCAGTTTTATTTTACTAACCTATTTTAGAAACTTACAAAAAGTTATAAGAACGACTTTTAATGTTATAATGATGAGTTATAGCTGTAAATTTAATGCATTGATTTCGTATACAGCTCTATGCTTATTGGATGACCGTTGAAGTATAATGTAATCGTACTTATTTGATTTTAATATATAAACGGAAAAGTCATTCATGGCCTCTTTACATATGTTTTTAATGGCATGGATTACTAGACTATATTATAAGAAGCTTTTCATGTCCGTCCAGGATACTTATATAGAAGGCAGTGATATATATATATATATATATATATAGATAAGTTCAAGTTACACTTGGTGAGAGTTGCACATTTTCTTCACCATTAGATTTAAGTAGATTTATCGGTCAAAAATATGAACCTATTAATGTTAATTACCATATCATTTATTATCTCTTATTTTTTGAATTTTCATATCTATGTTTACTCCTAAAATGTTTTCACATTATATCTCTTCTCTCATCTTCTCTCATCGTCCTATTCAATATAGTCATCACGAAAATATGTAATTGAGTTTATAGTTTGACTTATAAAGATTTGTTTTGTTTGTATAAGTGGCAAAATAAATTTAAAGTCCAAGACTTTTTATTTTATTTTATTTTTGAATGCTAAAGTACAGCTGTCCAGGACTTTGAGATCACTAAAGAAGCCTTTGAATTATCAAGTCTTTGTATAACTTGGAGTAGAGAGGTGGTGTTTTCCTCTGAGGATGTACGCTGAATTTTTTAATGTAAATTTGTAGGGGACCAGTACTAAAGTCTTTATTTAAGATTTAAAATTCTTTTTTAAACTATTCCTAAGGGTCACGATATGAAAATTAAAAAAAAAAATGAAAATAGAGACAAATACATGAAAATAAAAAGTTATAGGTATTTTGGTTGAGATGAATGTAAGCACATTTTGGGAATAGAGATATATATGAAAATTCAAAAAATAGGGGATAATAAATGATATGGTAATCAATATTAATAGGTTCATATTTTTTATCCTTTTTTTTTTTTTTTTGAGGAAGTTATTTTTTATCGTTAGATCTACTTAAATCTAACGATGTAAAAAGAGTGTAACTCTTTTGTAATTTGAACCCATCTCATATATATATACACACACACACACATATTTTCATGTAATAGAAAACTATTCCTATATTTACTTTGTTAGTTTTCTCATATTTTATGAAAATAATATATGCTTGTATATACTATATTTTTTGGTAAAAGAATTAGAAAAGTACTCTTGAGAGTTTCCTATCGCACAAGCAATGTAAGCTTGAAGGATAATCAGCGAAGGTGGATGGGTTGCCGTATTTCGGAGGCGGTACGTACAATGCTTAGTCTCCTATACCAAAAACCCCGTAAACGTGTGTATCGTCTCAAAATAATGACATAATCTACACCTCAACCCCCTTCTAAAAGTCTAAAAATGTATATAAATTGACGGTAAATTACTTCTTATTATGAGATTACTTTAAAGTATTATCAAGGTAACATTTCTCCATTATTCTCTAATTTTATAATTCTTCCTAGCATACCACGTGCAGTTTGTCAATCTTGTTGCAGGCTAAAGTCCTCAAGTCGCAGTCTAGATTTTAAGCGGACACTCTTGTTTTCGCATCTTGGTCCTCAGTAATAGATTTTCTGGTTATTTTGTATTGGGTACAGAGGTTTTTGTTGACGTTATTTTGATGAATGCTTTTTGATGATGATGTTGTAAAGGAGCAGACCCAGCTAGCTATTGTGTAATCTCTCTCTTGCTTTCAATAAATACTTTTCCATGAGGATTATCAAAAAATATTTTAAAAAAAGAGCAATAATACAACACAGAAAAATTTACAATACTTTTCACAATAATTAATACTTTTATTAGTTTTCATTTAAATTTACTACTTACATCTTTCTTTTTCTTTTTTTTCACTTACATTATTAACAATCTAGAGGGACCGCAAGTTTATCTTTGTCAAACTTGGCACAGTCCGAGTTTTCAATTCTCTGGATTTAAACGTGGTTGCTTGCCTGGATGTTTCTCTATTATCCATAAGGTCCTAAAAGTAAAAATCATGGGTACTTGCATGATTAACCCAAACCCCCACTAGTTGATTCTGTCAAACTAAGAATAGTCCGTCTCTAGGACTATATTCAGTATCCAGTAAAAAACTTATGTTGTCTCCATATGCATGTTCTCCAAATAATATGACTAATTGACTAGGGTTTATCTTTAATTCTAACCTTTTAAAAAAAGTTGGATATCAAAATGAAAAGATAAAATAAAATAAAGTTCAGAGCACATATTTTCAAGAAAAATACAAAAGTTGAAGATTAATGACTTGGTATCTGTTGAAAATGAAGATACAAGTTCAGAGCACAAAACGATGTCATATGGGAATTCATTAAAAAAGACTGAAGATACAGGATCGTTTTGTGTAAATGAGGAGCTGATGACACTTATTGACATGGCACCCTCTTAAAACTTAAAAACAAATATTGATCTCCTATCAGGCTATCACTGTTTTGGGAATAAATAATAACAGTCAGAAAATGTATAACATGAAAGGCAAGAGGACAACACATTGATAAGCATGCATCCCTAGAAAACTTGGTATATCAGATGAATATCATACAACACAAGGGCCAAACCTTTTTTCAAGTATCAGACTATTCAACCGGTCCATTATTATTCTCATGTAAAGCAACTGTAAGCTAATTATATGGATGACTGAGCCATGTCAAATCCATTTGATATGACAAGCAACATGGCAAAACTGGCATCAATATCCCAGTAATTTATATGGCGACCAGAAGCACATTCAGAAGTGTGAATTATTTACATAGAAGTGACATCTATGTAAGATTGACATGTACAAACTTGCAATCTGATTCTCATTACCAAAAAAAAAAAAAAACTCATTCAACTTCTACTTTGGCAATTATAGACCATATATATCTTTTTATTTTATCTTAGCCAAAAGACCAAGAAAGGTATTGTGAGTTCATACAACAACAAAAAAAGGACAAATTCATGATATAGAAATTAATATGATACCTAGGAAAATTAATATGATCAATCATGGCATATTGCAAAGCACAATTATGATCCACGGTCAACTCTCTCTGCTCAATCATATCAAGAATAACAGAGAAACAGAAAACAGATCAGCCCATCACAAACACAGACATCAATCATAACATTGTATTCCGCTAATGCAACAGCCACATCACAAATAAAAAGAAACAAAAGTTTTTTACTTCAGATTTTAAATTCAAATCACTTATCAAAATTGATTCATGAATATAAGGAGGATGGGAAAGAATCTTTTAAGAAAATCTTCTTAGTAATCATATTGCATTTCTGTATTGGCTTGTTTGTAAGTCTGAACCTATGATCAACCCCAATCACTTAATAACATATTTAATTATAGTTTAGTTGTTTGAGTTCCTAGACAAATATTAGATATCTGGGTACAAATGGATCACTGTTTCTTCACTTCAAGACCTAAATACAAAAAAACATATTTAAACTAACAGTATAAAGTGACCATTGACCAACTGATAAACTATGCTAGTCCCAAAAGTTCAAGCTGATAATCAAAGGGTAAAATTAATGATTTTGATCACTTAACCATTATTCTTACACTTCCCCCTCAATAACTAGTGCCCAACAAGTGGAAATTTTGACCATGGAATGAAGAGTGGAGACAAGATTCAGACTCAATTTCACCTACTTTAATACCATGACAAATTACCTTCAATCCAAAAACTTAAGCTAATAGTAAAGGGTAAACATAAATCACTTAAACCATTATTCTAAAACTCTCATGCACCATATAGCTAGTAGCCTAGTACAATGGGGTGATTGGGAAATTAGAATCTCACGGTTCAAACTCAAGCCAAAAGTATTGTTGTTAGTTGACCTAGGCTAAAGACTGAGACCACTAAAACATGTAAAGAAATAGAACCATGGAAACATCTACTAAGGAATGTGGTGCCTTTACAGTATCAACACAGTAGAAAGAACGTCAAAAGACAACAATGATCTATTGAAACATATGGACCATACCTCAAGAAAGAAAGCAACAGTCCAACGCAAGTGCTGAGTAGCCAAGAAATAAAGCCATACTGCAAAAAATTGCATAATATAGATAAAACACCTAATAATGCTATTAGAAATAGCTTATAATGGAAAATAATTCACAAAGTTAAACACTTTCATAATTACATATTGCAATAGATAGCTTTTTTAAGTATTAGATTTAGAAGTAATAATTACTTTTATTATGAAGATAAACTATTTGGTACAGGAATTTGCCACTGAACTACCATATTTATAAAGTCACCTTAAATTAGAGATGGGTTAAAGAGAAATGTAATGTTAAGTATGCCAAATATTTGTAGGCTCATAGCAGCTTCTCTCCTACATATTCCTTAACTTCAGCACAAAAATAATGACTTGCTTCCGAGATTGGTGAGGATACAATTCATTGGGGTCTGGTGGTTCTGGTAAACAAGCCACGGGACCAACTTCTATAAAATCAGAATAAACAAATTTGTATGCCCGCTGCACATACTTGTCCACATCTAAGCTATTTCCTGTATAGATTGATAGGGAAGAAAGTTGTTAAGAAAAATAACAGCAGTAACTACAAGATTCATTCCTTGAGTAATTCAAAGTACCACAGTGCAATTATACCCCTGTAATCAGGTAAGTGAAGAAACAAACATCAGGATGAGAAAATTACAAGGCTTACCATTAAATACCATTCTCAAATAAAGAGCATGTTGATTGCCAAGGCAATTGCTGATACATCAAAGAAGAAGCCAGAAGGTGAATATCACTCAGATGCACTTGAACTAGCTGTAACATACACAACACAAAGTTCATATGCACAGAGTAGCTAGGAGACAGCCAGAAGAAGTAGAATAGCAACAGCCCCTGTTAAAGCAGAAAGGAGGAAGTTAAATGCATGGATAAAGTCCTTTTTATAAGCCTCTGTGTGTGTGTGTGCAGACATGTTAAGACATAATATAAATCTTTTTTTTTTTTTTTTTGATAAATAAGACATACTATAAATCTATAACAGAAATTATTCCCCCACCCTCTCTATTTCATTCTCCCAATCAGCATTGACAAGACAATTTAACAACTAAATAAGAGATAGAAACAAATCTCTGTCAATGAGCTCTAGCTCAAATGGCACTTCGTTCCCTAGTAAGACTAAGGGGGAAGGCAAGGTCATGGGTTCAAGACCCACCGGGATTGTAACTTACCTGTTTGATACAAACTACATCACAAATGATGGTTATAACAAGTAACATCACAAACCCATTCTCAATCAAATGCCCAACATTGATCTGAATAGACGCGTGATGCTTTGCAGCAATCAGCCTGTTCATGGCCAAAGCTGCATTCACATTGCATTCCACAAATATCAAGCTCACCAATACTATTTTAGCAAAAAACACACGCACACATGCACAAGAAAAAACAAAATGTAAAACCAAGTTTCAATTAAACATGAACACAGTATCTCTCAGCTGCTGCAATTATAATTACTTTCCAGGAATTTTTCATAGTTTGATGCCAATCATATCATAAGAAGTCAACCAATGTAATATGAATAAATACAACATAAACCAAAAGAAACAAGTCCTAGCAGTTTCCTTGGACACTATATATCTATTGAATGAATCTCAATACAATCCTAACCACTAGAGAGCCCGATTGAACACAAATATGAAACCAAAATCAATCCTAGCTTGGCCAAGCCAATTTTATTAGTTCCTTTCACATCAGCCTGCTAAATTAATTGAATATAGAATAGCTAAAAGACTTATTTATAATAAAAAAATTGCAAAAAGACTTAGAATCTTTACTAACCTATATGAAACGATTTAGGCAAAACTAACAACAATACTCCATCTATAGCCAGTTGAAACATTAAAATGTAAAAATATTCAGCTACTAAAGTTTAAAATCACACACCAAAACCGAACCCTAATTGCCATAGTCAATCAATAAATCAAAGACTAAGGCACAGAGCAATACACAGTATTCAATCACTATAATTGTGTTATGTATAATCAAGATACGAATTTAATTTTTACAAAAAAAAAAAGTACCATCGGAAGATTCGCCGGAGGTGGTAACGGAGAGAAGTATGCCAGTTCTCGTCGGCGCTGCTGCCCTCGTCAGAATATTCCTTCCTCCTATCAGAGATTCCTCACATTCCAGTAATTCACATTTCGAATTATCGCTCCCAAACCTGCAGAGCTGGAGTTATCGAAGGTTGCACCGTCAAAGTTGATTTTTACCCAATTTGAGGGGGGAGGCAACCATTTTGATGCTTTTGGATGAGAGGGAACTTTAGGAGGGTTAAGGAAGGACTGTTGGAAATCCTGAAGGCGAGTCGAAGCCAAATGATTGATCAATCCCAGCGGAGCAGCACCGTCACCCACACGGAGTTTGTTTCGCCTGGTCCAAATTTGATGAACTGTCATGGCAAGTAGCTCCATTTGAATGTTCTTCTCTGCACATCGCTGCAATACATCCAGAAAAGTTGAAGCCTTACCCACTTCACTAAACAGCCCGCCAAAGTGAACATTCCAAATCTGCATTGGTGAAGGACATGACCGGATTGCATGAACTGTGGTTTCTGGTTCCAAACCGCACAATGAACATGTTGCATCGACGGGGATTTTTCGTTTGCTCAAATTTGATTTCGATGGAAGTGAGTCAGATTAGATTCTTCACTCTATTAGGAACTTTCAATTTCCAGATACCCTTCCAAAAACTTCTCGTATTGGAGAGGTCCGAGGGCCTAGGGAGCTCATTTAATTCCAAGTCCATTAAGAAGTGGTAACCTGATCGTACAGAGTATACCCCATCACTATTCAGCGGCCAAGTTATCATATCCATGCAATCGCCCAAATTGAGGGGGATGGCTTTGATTATAGAAGCATCATGGGAAAGGAAGTTAGCATCAATTGTCTCCAAGGAACAGCTATGCCTTTCACCATCAATAAGGTCAGAAACCTTTGCATTACTGTCCAAAAGGATTGGAGTGGAAAGGACTTTCTTGAAACTAGGGTCCGGCAGCCAATTATCATGGTAAATGCGTAAAGATGAACCATTGCCCACTCTCCATAACATGCCCTTTTGGATAATCAATCTGCCTTTGAGGATGCTCTTCCATGCAAAAGACCCATTCCCTTCTTTCGCTTCCAGAATGCTGCCCGTTGGGAAAAATTTTGTTTTGAAGAATCTATAAAAAAGGGAGTCCTCATTTGTCAGCAAGCGCCAAATTTGTTTCGCTAGTATCGCATCATTAAACTTCTGGAGATCTCTAAACCCCATGCCTCCTAAGATCTTTGGTTTACAAAGGGTGCTCCACTTGGACCAGTGGATTTTCCTTTGCTCACCTCGCTGACCCTACCAGAATTTCTTAATCAAAGATTTTATCTCATTGCAAAGGGTGACTGGTAGTTTGAAGCAATTCATGGCATAAGTTGGAATCGCTTGGATGACCGCTTTAAGGAGCACTTCCCGGCCTGCTTGGTAGAGGAGCTGCTCTTTCCACCCTTGAAGTTTAGCCTAAACTTGTTCCTTGATGTACCTGAAGCTTGCTTTCTTGTTTTTCCCAATTAAGGTCGGTAGTCCTAAGTGTTTTTCACAATTCTTCACTTCTTGGACACCGAGTGAGGTTTTTATCTGATTAAGAGTGTCCGGGTGGGTAGATTTACTAAAGAAGAGGCTCATTTTGTGCAGATTTAGGAGCTGCCCTGAAGCTTTCTCATAGCAAGCAAGAAGAGATTGGACTTTTTGGCATTCTTGCATGGAGGCTCGGCAGAAAATAAGGCTATCATCGGCGAAAAACAAGTGAGTGAGCTTTGGACCATTCTTGCAGATGGAGACCCCACGAATAAGACCCGTAACATCAGCTTGGTGCAGTAGGCTATGTAGACCCTCTGTGCAAAGGAGAAACAGATAGGGGGAGAGCGGGTCCCTCTGTCTAATGCCTCTCGATAGGTGGAACACACTAGTAGGCTCACCGTTTATAAGAATGGAGTAGCTCACCGAGGTAATGCATTCCATCATCAACGCCACCCATTTGTCATCAAAGCCCATTTTCCTCATAATCCTCTCAAGATAGGACCATTCAACGCGATCATAAGCCTTACTCATGTCCAACTTCAAAGCCATGAACCCCGATTTACCAGATTGGTGGTTTTCATATAGTGAAGGATTTCAAAGGCCATGAGAACGTTGTCGGTGATGACCTGCCTCGCTTGGAAAGCACTTTGGTTCTCGGAAATCATAACAGGCAGAACAACCTTGAGTCTATTAGCAAGAACTTTGGATACTAGCTTGTAGATCACATTGCACAGGCTAATTGGCCTAAATTCAGTAATATTTTCTGGAGATTTAACTTTTGGGATCAAGGTAATATTGGTATGATTAATCTTTTCAGGAATTTTGCAATTATTTAAACAATCAAGGACTGCAAAACATACCTCATCACCAACAAGAGACCAGAAGGATTGATAGAAGAGGGGGGGCATACCGTCCAGGCTAGGCGCTGTGATGGGTTCCATTTGATGAATTGCTATCACTACTTCATCCCTCAAGAAAGGCCTAAGAAGTAGGTCATTCATTTCTTGTGTAACTGTTGGCTAGATTGCCTCCAAAACAGCATCGAGTTTTGTGGGGGTGGTTGAAGAGAACAAAGCTTGGTAATATAGAGTTGCAATCTCCCTAATCTGGGAGTCATCCGAGCACCAAACATTTGACTCATTTCTTAAGCCCAAAATCCTGTTTCTTCGAAATCTCTGGGAGGCTTTACTGTGGAAGTATCTCGTGTTTCGGTCACCCTCCTTTAAAAAGAGAGCTCTAGACCTTTGGTGCCACATTTGGCTTTCTTTATCTAGCAGAGCATTGAGCTCAGACTGCAGCAACCGAACTAAGTCTACATTTTCCTTACCCCTTGCTGCTTCTAATTCAGCTTTGTTAAGCCTTTTTTATTTCATATCAATTGATTTTTTGATGCTACCAAAAGATTTCTGACTCCAAGAAAGGAGTTTTTCACTGCAATTTTTGAGTTTACCAACCACCAAAGACATTGAAGCACCGGGACAGGACTGACCCCAGGCATCATTCAGAGTTTGGCTGCAACCACCATCACTAAGCCACATTTTTTCGAACTTGAAGGGCCTATTCAGTTTCAGAGTTATACCTTCCGGATTGATGAGAATAGGCTTATGATCCGATGCGTGCGTTTGGAGATGGTGAACGGAGGAGCCCGAATTGAGGAAGAACCACTGATTATTGGCTACTGCTCTGTCAAGCCTTTCAAACACCATACCCCCCTGTCTTTTACCTTTCCAAGTGAACTTATCTCCAATATAACCTAGGTCTTTAAGTCATCCAAGACATTACGAAAGGCCCTCATACTCCCTTCCTGTCTCGGACTAAGACCTAACTTTTCATGAGACCATAGAATTTTGTTGAAGTCCCCTACACACAGCCAGAGGAGGGAAACACTATGGTGGAAGGACCTGATACGGGACCATGTTTCAGGCTTCTGAGCTGCGTCTGCAAAGCCATAAATACCTGTAAAACGCTATTG
Organism: Quercus suber; assembly: GCF_002906115.3. Classification (NCBI taxonomy): domain Eukaryota; kingdom Viridiplantae; phylum Streptophyta; class Magnoliopsida; order Fagales; family Fagaceae; genus Quercus; species Quercus suber. The sequence continues at coordinate 331,666 of NW_027070081.1, forward strand.
TGTTTCTGGATTACGACCAAAAATGGTGTCAATATGATTGGGGGAGGAAGAGATTACCTCAATGTGCAGTGATCTTTTCCAAAAGAGAGCTAAACATCTTGTTTTATTCACTTGGGGGACAATCCAACAACAATCAAACAAAAGTTCCCCACAAAGCTTTTTCAAAAGATCTTTACCTGCCCAAGTCTCAGCCAAGAAAAGAGCAGTGGGATCTTGTGCTCGAACCAGAGATCCGAGTTCACGAATGGTGCGCCAGTTCCCAAGCCCGCGCATGTTCCAGCAAAGCCAACTCATTTGGTTCGGCGGGGTTGGGGTGCAGCCGCCGCCATTGAATAAAGGTTCTCATTTTGTTTTGCGTCATGAGAAGCTCTGCGTTTGGAAGGGGCAAGTTCTTCATGAGTTGAAGGATGAATACGTTTGCCCAGAGATACACCCAGCGTTTGATCCTCATTTTGAAATGTAGACCTTTGGATTCGAACCCACTACTTTTCTTCATAGGCTTGGGGTTGAGGGGAGGCCCTATTCAGGTTCGTTTGGTCTTGGAGGGGAGTGGTTTTTGTGGGCGTGGGGGTTATAATGTTTGAGTCTGGGCTTGGGTCCGAATTATTGGCAGGCCCACTATTGTCCATATGAAGGCCCCCAGTGTAATCAAAATATGAAATCCCTTGATCAATCTCTTGGATCAGATGCTTGAAATCCTTATTGGGGGGAAAATTCCTAGTGGGGTCAAGTTTTGAAATTGATGTGGCCTGAGAGTCCCCTGAATTTTTGGGATTTAACCTTCTGAGGTCTTTCGCATTTAATGCTGACAGAGGAGAAGGGGTGGGTACCGAGGCTGTTTCCGAGGACACCGTGGGCGGTTGAGGATGCATACCTGGAGAGTAATGACCTGAGTTTCCCTTATCTTTCTTTGCAAAAAAACCCGGCACATTTATTACATTCTTTTGAGCAGCTTGGAACGGTGGGGCCCTGAGCCAGGGGCCAAATTGTTGGTCTTTCTTTTGCAAAGAATCTTCACTTTCAATCCATTTATTACAGTCTCTATCTCCATGTGTGAGGAGCCCACACTAGTAGCATAAATTAGGTAGACACTCGTATTTGAATGATACCTAGTGCTTTTTTCCATCTTCTAGCGAGATGAGTCTACCCCTGCAAAGTGGTAAGGAGATATCAACAACAACTCTAACTCTGATGAAGCTGCCGTTGTCGTTGTCAGGTGGCGTCTGGAGGATGAATGATAGCTCCAATGGATTCGCAAATCTGTTCTGCTACTTCACTATTCCTAAATCTGACTGGGATATCATAAACTTGTACCCAGAAGGAGACCTTTGTTAAATCTAGTGGGTTTAGGGAAGTGTCTTTATCATACTGGGTAAGCACCATTAAGTGCTTATCAAAGCACCAAGGCTCCAATTTGAGGAATCTCTGAACATCTCCTAAGTTATCAAAGGAATATAGAATCAAATGGTTGCCAAGGTTTTTTACTTTAAAACCTGTCTTTGCTTTCCACAGTGGATTAAAGGTATTGGCGATAGCTTCAATGTTGAGGGGGCATTTAGTTAGGAATCTCGCTGCAATGGCAAACTCCGTTGAAGCTTGCTCTTTTATCAGACGAAGACTGGTCCCTTCCTTTTCCAAAAGGGAAAGCGAGTTCCAGTGCTTTGTAATGTCTTCCATTATTGTTGTCACAAAGTTTGAGACTAGCCTATGTGTTTCCCAGACCCCTGAGAAAAGACCCACAAGCCTTGAGATAACCTTGTTATCACAAGGGGCTAATTCACCTTCGCCAGGAAGGGACGACAATGCCACTACCTGGGAGGAGTTTCCAGAGGAAGACTGACCTAGCGAAGGACAACCGGGTTTTTGTTGTTGCCGTTCTTTAAGCAATAGTTTTCAGTATTTAAATAAGACTAATGCAAAGTTAAAAATACATTACTTTTATGATTTCAAGAAAGCTATTTTAGTGCAAAGTTAAAAGTATACCTCACATTTTAGGCACAAAATTGGGTGACAGTAGCTACATTTATTTATTCATTTAAACTTTTCGTATCAAATTGAGCCTTACAAAGGAAAAATTATTACTTTTTTTTTTTGGGGTATGCCGTATGTGTAACATTAATCTAAATTGCTTTGCCAGGGCTCCAACATGTCTCACTCCTTAGCAAGAGACTTTGATTCTTTCATGGGTAATGTCATTCGGGCACAAAAAAAGTATGAAGGAAAGAAATATATGGAAAAAATTCATTACATCAATGACTAGGAAGTATTTTTCTAGCAACTAGGTATTGAAGAAATTTGAAAAAGCAGTGTGCCATGTTGCACAATTTGAATGGTTCAGTCAGTCTGAGGAAATTGAGAGAAATTTGTGAAGTGATGGAATTCTATTGGTTGTTCAAATGATTTGTGAAGTTGTTTCACTCACATGATAAATGCTTATCTAGTTTTGGTGGTTCTCATTTTTTATTTTATTTTATTTTGGGTATTACGTACTAGGACGACAGCGTTTCACTCTTCTTTGAGAAGCATCACACGGGCCTTACATGAAATAGAGGCCATCCCTTTTTTTTAGCTCATTGGATCCATTACAATAATGTCTAGATGAAGCGGCCGAATGAATGTGCCAACCCATCAGGACAAAGATGGGAATAGTGGTTTGAATGGTTTAAAAAGGCTTTTAGGCAAACTTGCTTTAGGCCCCATGCAATTATGAGCTGAGACTTTAATGCTTGAACAATAAGTTGCATTAAGCCTTTAAGTCACTATTTAATGCTGATTTAGTGAACATTGAATGCCTCCCTCGTTGAGTCTCACTTTGCAACCTAAAGTCCTTTTCTCATTTTTGTGGAAACAAATCATGAAATCAAACCAAATTATAGTTAATCAAAGTGTGTGTATTTAACAGTTTCTCAAAAAAAAAAAAAAACAGTTAGTCTGTTTCTCAAAAAGAAATAAAGTGGGTCTTGTCCCACATCGCTAAAGTTACACTCAAGTGAGTGTAACTTTTTCCCATTGCTTAAATCTCCACTCTAATACTTCAAAAGATAAACTCTTTTGTAATAGTATTTTGAGTTAAGTAATGTGTTTAAACTTGATAAGAGAGTGTAATTAATATGTGTGTGTGTTTAGTCTGAGTATTCAGTTTGAGATTAGCAATTGCTCTCAATGAGAGTTTAAAAAATGACTTTCAATCACTTCAAAAAAAAAAAAAAGACTTTCAAATCTCATCTATTAATTAAAAAAGGTTTAAAAAGGTTAAAAAAAATATTAAAAGGTAAAGAAAAAAAATTTTGTGTAAGAAATTAGCTAGGGGTAATTGCATCCCATACAATAACTAGGGTATTGCACAAATCCTAATCCCCAGTATTCATAAAACTCAATACCAAGAGTCAGGTCATGGTGATTTCTATTTTTTGACATTAAAAAAAAATTTAAAATACTTTTTTTTTTGCCATAAAATTTTTTTTAAAAATATTTATTAAACCAATATTCTTAAGATATTTTTTAACTTTTCCCTATAAAAAAATAAATAAAATAAATGCAACAGCATTATCTTGATGCCCCTTTTCTCTGTTCTCGCTTAATTCACAACTTTTCTCTTGTTATAGTTTGCTACGTACCACCATAAAGATTATTATTTCTATTACCATAAATTTTATTTAGTGAATATTTTGGTGCCAAGCTTGACTCCCTTGAATAATATGAAACTCACATTTATTGATAAGAATTATTAGACGCAAATCCTTACTCAGAAAAATTCTTTTCATTTTTTCTCTTATTAAATTTTTTTTTTGAAACTTTTCTTTTGTTAATTAAATAGCTATCAAATCATCACCGACATATTCAACAAAGTCCAAGTCTCATGTTTGATAAAACGTGAAAATTGAGATACTTGCGTCATTGCTGGCATGTAATGTACCACCAACAAGATAATTTTCTCTCCATTTCTAATTTTCTTTCTTTATTTATTTCCTAATACTTTTTTCAAGTATTCTTAAATTAATTATTATATATATATATATATATATATTTATATATATTACAGTTGAATACATATAATACTTTTTTCAAGTATTCTTAAATTAATTATTATATATATATATATATATATATTTATATATATTACAGTTGAATACATTTATTTGGCCTTGTTGGAAAAAAAATTGCAAACTTTTATATATTCTTAAATGCTTAATTTAATAGTCTATTTTTTTTTTTATAAGAAAAAACTCTACATCACTGACTTTCTTTTCTATATTATGTAGCATTTTATTTAATTCTCTTACTCATCTCACTATTCTATTGGCTAAGGAAAATTATTTTCTCACCCTACGTCATATTCTTTTACTCATCACACTATTTTATTTTCTAAGGAAACACAATGGTAGCTTCCTTGGGTTTAATCTACCAACGAGAAAGTTTTGGACTTTACTACCAAAAAATCATTGTTAACATATCCGGGCGTGACATGTGTCCAACCAAAAAAGAACACAACATAGCTTTGTTTAATTAGCTTATTTTCTTTAAAGTAAGATAAAAATTAACTTTAAATGAATAAGTTGACTTTAAAAAAAAAAAAAAAAGTGAGCTTATTTGCTTAAAACTACTTTTGTTTCACCTTTAAATAAATAAATTAAAATGAAATAAGTTTAGTTAATTGAACAAAGTTTAACTACAAAATTAACTATAGCAAACCTTACTTAGTATCATTAACATTATTATATATGTAAAAAATTTAATTGTTAGATTGCGTGTTCTTTAGGCTTTTAATAAATATGTCAAATTTTGTATCAATAAGATATTATTTATTATATGATCTATAATATTATATTTTATGTATAATTTTAAACTACAAAAAGTTGTAATTTAAACAATTATTGATGGCATAGTTATTGATTTTTAATTTTATAAAAATTGACATAGCTAACTATTGAATTGCATGTAATTTACGCTTTTAATATACATGCCAAATTTTGTGTCAATTAGATATTATTTACTATATGATCTATAAGATTATATTACAAAAACTTGCAATTAAAAAAATTATTAATGAAATAGCTATTGATTTTTAAATTTATAGAAATTGACATAGCTAATAGTTGGATTGCATGTTATTTATGTTCTTAATACACATATCAAATTTTGTGTTAAGTAGATATTATTTACTATATAATCTATAAGATTATATTTTATGCATAATTTTAAATTATAAAAACTTGCAATTTAAACAATTTATTGATGATGTAGTTATTAATTTTTAATTTTCTAGAAATTTTGCAAGTATGGAGGATATAAGAAGAAAATGTAATTCAATGATGGATTTGTCAAAATTCACTTCCAATAAAAAGATATTGAGTAAGGTTGTAACCTTATATTACAACCAATTTTGTTTTATCCTAGTTCATTTTAGTATTGGCTAAACCATTTATGAATGAATTTTGGCTTTTTCCTTAAGGTAGAAAATATTAAAATTTATTTTCCATTAGCTTAATGAAAAAGTTAATAAATAAAAGGATTATAAGAAAGGAAAGAAAAAAAAATAGAGAAAAATTGGATTGTAGTTTTTTTTTTAATCAAATGTTTTTAAAGTAAAACGGCAATCACACTATAATATCTATTAAAAAAGAGTCTAGAAATATATTTTTTGTACCATAGTTTTTGTCACTTGGTTTATTTAAGTGGTGTGGAAGAATTGGTGAGTTAATATAAAAGTAATCATCTACTACTAACAACTGATTACTTTATCAAATTGTGACAATTCTCTTAAAAAAAGGGTTATGAAAAATAGAAAAAAGTTATGACAAATGGTGTGATAGTAGAAGAACTGAATTATTTAAAAAAATATATTACCATATGCTTTTAAGAAAGCTATTTTAGTGCAAAGTTTGTAATGGCCTCTCACATTTTTCTGTTTAAAGATGAGTGAAAGCAGCTACGTTTCTTTCTTTTTTTAATTTTTAATTTTATTTAATTTAAATTATTATTTTAGTTTTTTGAATCTCTATGTCGATCAAATGGAGCCTAATAAATTCAAAATGTTATAAATTATTTTTTCTATTTTTTGGATGAGTAACATTAATCTAAATTACTTTGTCACTGCTTAAGTCCAATATGCCTCACTCTTTGGCAAGACATTTTGGTTCTTTCATGGGTAACGTCATTGGGCACAAAAAAGTATGAAGGAAAGAAAATATACGGGAAAAATTCATTACATCAAGGACTAGGAAGTATTTTTCTAGCAACTAGGTATTGAAGCAATTTGGAAAAACATTGTCATATATTCTTAAACCTCCCACATGGGTTTTTCCATTGATGCTTGTTGCTGAAAGTGACTCAATCCCTGAATTCTTTGACCAAGTCCTTCAAACCCCATTTCTTGTTGCTTTTGTTGCTGTAGTTCATAAAAATTCCCATGTCTTGCTCCTCCTCCTATCCCCAAGAAATCCAATGTCATCATATCCTCACTCCCATTAGAATCTTTTGTGGAGCTAGTTAACCCTGCTTTTGAATCTCCACCATGCAATACAGTACTATTACTGTTGCTATTGTCATGCTTTATGTTCTTTAATAATGCACTGTTTTGATCAAGTAGACTATTCAACATTCCCATGTTGGTCATTCCCAGGTTATCAGGCATGCCATTCTCATATGAATTTCCATGTTGGCCTTTTTGGATGAACTGGTTTATGAATGATTGATCATTTTGAGGCTGAATTGCACTAAATGATGGTGGTGCCATGCTTGTAACAAAGCTATTATTCTGCATTACTTGACAGTTCATGCCACTATTACTCACAGTTGCACCCATTTGTGCTGCTTTCTGTAACAAAGCTGTGGCAGGCATGTGTGCAGCTAAGCTAGCCAATTGGTGTCCATTTCCTTCAAAAATGGAACTCGAGGAATTTGTGTTGAGTTGAAGAGAAGGAGAGGAAGAAGAAATGCTTCTTGGACCGCTAAAGAGGCTTCCTGCCATGTTCAAGGGTTTATTTGGAGGGAAGGACATGATTTCTTGGGGCAAAGATATTGGTACTTTAGTATCAGATTGGTTGAATCCGGATGTTCCACTCGTTGTGTTGGAGTTATTGTTGTTGTTGATGGGTATTGAGGACATGAGCTGGGGATGAACTTGGCCTGGTAAGTTTTGTCCCATGTTAGACAATAGTCCTTGCTTTGCTTTGTTGTTTTCTTCAGATAGGGCATCACAAAAGGCTCTGTGTGTGATGAAGCTATCTCTCCTGAATAACAGTAGAGGTGTACAGTCTAATAAGTTGGATGAGTAATAAGATGAGATCACCAATGAGAGAGAGAGATATGATAATTAATACTCTATTTAATTTATTTTTTACTTTCTGTGTGTAGGCCTGAACATTATTGTTTTTTGGCTGACAAGGGTGTTCAGGGCTCGTAGAACACAGGCTTTAATCAAAGCTATGCAAGTTCTTATTAATTAAGGTTATTTATCTTATGGCATATAATAATCTATGACAATTAAATAAAAAGCAGACTAGGACTAGATTAGGACTTTAGCCTAAAAAACAACTTTATTAGGTGTTTAGTCAAACTAAGACTTTAAGTAAAGGTAGCACTATCTAGAAGAAAAGCCCTTATCAAAAACAAAAACTAGATTTTCAAAACAACAATTCAAAACCATAGATTTCGTATTCTTAAGGTTCAACTTCGAGTTGTTCATGAATCATCCACACGCAATTCTATAAAAGAATAATTAAAGAGATGATTTTTAAACTAGTTATATAGATTGAGAAGCAAACCTGGAGAAGATGGTGCCACAGTCACATTTATATTCCCTTGTACCACATGTCTTTGAATGAGCTTTCCAATCAGACTGCACTGCATACTTCTTGGAACATTTGTCACATTTCCATTTTTTCTCACCATGTTTTCTGCAAAAGTGTTTCTTAATGCCTGTAAGATCGCCTAATGCTCGAGTCGGGTTGTGATGGACACATGAAGATTCTGGACAAACATAGACCCTCTTCCTGATTTCAGTGGTTGTTCTTTGCTTAAGCTTCCATGGCAGATTATGGCCTCGACGATGTAATTGAAGGTTTTGGTCCCTTTGGAACCCCTTGTTGCAAATTTCACACACAAATCGGTTTGTGGCCATCAGGGTGGTTGGTGATAAAGCAATGACTTCAGCACTTGGGTCTGCATATGGATTTTAATACAAAATGATATATCAAATTCTTCTTCAAGTATAATTCTTGTGGCTTCAATTTTTTCGTTGACAAAAGAAAAAGAACCTAATAATTAATGTGAGTCCTTTCAATAATATCTATGCGTGGGTGTGGATGTTTATGAGAAGTGGAGAGAAGGTGATATTATGCAAAAAGAAGTGGAATCAATTTCAGTAATGCAATGCGAAACTTGAAATATAAAGTTTATATATAAATATATATATATATATATATATTTTTTTTATGGGAAAATATAAAGTTTTTCTGTTTTTGGAAGAAAAACTTTTGGAATGCTTGGTAGCTTGTTTCATGATAAATAGAATTATTTTTTGAAGTTATTATTTTTCCAACTTTTCTCAATTGACTTTTTAAAACACATTTCGAAAATGCAATGCGAAACTTGAAATATAAAGTTTATATATATATATATATATATATTTATGGGAAAATATAAAGTTTTTCTGTTTTTGGAAGAAAAACTTTTGGAATGCTTGGTAGCTTGTTTCATGATAAATAGAATTATTTTTTGAAGTTATTATTTTTCCAACTTTTCTCAATTGACTTTTTAAAACACATTTCGATCCCAAATAAGACATTCAAAAACTCTGCACATGCATGTTAGAAAAAACAAAAAGAAAAAAAGAAAAAGAAGGATAAAAAACTCAAAAGCATTAGAGATTGAATAAACTGGCCAAAAAAGAAAAAGAAAAGGGAAAAAGGATTAATAAGTGGATCATTGATGTGTCAGAGAGAGAGAGAGAGAGAGAGAGAGGGAGAGTGAGGGAAACTGCAAATATTCAATGGGTAAGAGTAAGATTATGTGATTCTTTACCTCAACCAGTCAAAAACAAAAATAGAGAAAAAGGAGAAGGGCGGCCAAGGTAAGTCTAGTCTACAGTTCACTACAATGATTGTAATCTCAAACCAATAATTGAACCCCCTTCAACTACTTAGACATCAATAATTCAACATTCTGTAAGGCACTGAAAAAATAAAATTAGAAATCTTTCTTCATGGCTATCTTGAACATAATGATATCAATCTCCAAATACTTTGTTTTGGGTCCTTATTTTTGATCTCAAAACCTATGGGCTTGACCATGAAATACTAAGCACATGCTGTCTAAGAACTAAATAGAATTCTAAGACTCATTTCATCATTTTTTGACACTTTTTTTTTTTATAATTTTTATTTATTGTATCAAGTTGCTCAAGAACAGAGAAAAAAGTACTTAAATCACAAGCCAAAAAAATACAAAAAAGTAAGATAGGCGACAAAACAAATATTGAAAAATATTGAGTTATTATTATCATGCTTGACTAAGCATCTAAAAGCAAAAAATCTCTCTTATAATTTCCCATTTCAAAAGCCTATCTGATTCAACATGTCCAAAACTTTAAAACTTTAAAAACTATTAATCTGAATCGAATAGAAGTGATGATTCAAACAATAGTTGAAGCAAAAAAGCTCGAGAGAGAGAGAGAGAGAGAGTTTTGAAAATCAATATGGTATATGAGTTATGAAAGTTCATGAAATAAATGAAATCAACCTGGAGTTCCTGGTAGGTTTCTTTTCTTCTTAGCAGGTGGAGCTTGCTGTTGTTGTTGGGTGGTGGAACCATTGTTGGGGTCATAGTGATTGAGTTGCTCATCTTTTTGCTGAACTTCCTCTCCACCAGTGTTGCCAGAAGAGAAGCTCCCAGCCTCACCACCTGTGATATTTGACATTGAACAAAGACAAAAGATAAAAAGAGGGGGTATTATTGAAACTTTTTGTCTTTCTTTCTTTCTTTCTCCTTTCCACACTAGCTAGCTTGTTTCTTTCTCTCTTTTCCTTGTTCTTAGTGCTCTTTTATAAGAAGATAGTTTATAAAAATAGGAAAAAAAATTGATAAAAAAATGAGACAGAAAAGATGGGATTTGTTGCAACTAGAGGAAGACAAAAACCAGGAAATTCTCCTTCATTTCTGGTTGAGAAGAGAGTTCTTGTTGGCACAAGAAGAACACAAGAACCTGGTCTTCTTTGGCTTTGTATTGTAATGAATATATAATATGTTTTTTTTAAGGCACTGTTGGGTGTAACAATAGATATGCCCCTAACTTTGTTGGGTATTGATGGAATTGCCCTTCTGCTCTTTTTCTTCATTCACATGTTTAAGATATTGTAGCCTAAGTTTCAAGTAAACCAAAAAAAATTATTCTTAACTAAAAAAAGTAAACTAAAAATTACCACTGGAGGACAGGAGAGATGTTGGACCTTTGTGTGTTTTAAAATAATTTTTTGAAACATTTAACTTCTTTTATTACACTAAAACTTGGCTAAAATCTAATAACCTCTTCCATTGGTTGTACAAATTTTGTTTAATCAAGTTTTTACTATGGTCAATTGATATTTTTTGGTGTTTTTAATAGAAGAGTGCAGAGTTCAAATCCTCATTTCTCAACTATTAAATAAATTTAAAAAAAAAAAAAAAAAAAAAAATAATAGAAGAGTGCAGAGTTCAAATCCTCATTTCTCAACTATTAAATAAATTTAAAAAAAAAAAAAAAAAAAAAACTCTCAATAGGGTCATGTACTTTTTGTTACTATGTCAACTGTCTTTAGTTCCTTTTTACTCAGAGCCTCAATCACTGTTCTTTGAGTTAGGCTTGAAGAAGATTATTCCTCAATACTAGTACATCCATTGGTCTTGAATTTTTTATGAAGTTCTTTTGTAATAGCACAGGTAACCCCTGAAACATACTTTTTAATTTTTTTATGTAAGACTTGTGTTTAAATTTTAACTTGGCTATATTTTTGGTAAAAGGTGTTTTGTTCATCCCAATGCTTAACACAGAATCATGCTTACCATTACACTTTCAAAACAAAATAATATTAAAAATCATTCAAACACAGTATGTATGAGTAGTATTGCATATATTTCTTTAGCTTTATTACATATTCAGGTAATTTTTATGCTTGCATATCATTACAACTCCTCTTATAAGTTATACTGCAACTATAACCCTCATTTATTCAAGTTAGAAACATTGACCATAATTATCCATTTTAAATGGAACAAACACTGTCATCATAGATTCATTTAATTTATCTATTTTTTATTGCTACAAAGTATACTAAGCATGGTTGTCTTTAAGTCCATTCATGAAATAACATCACCAATAACAAACCCACCGTCAAATTAAAGAACACATCCTTTTTCAAGCCTTGAAAATGTTGCTCATTAAATCCATCACTTCATTATCATATTGTCAAATATTCCGGTGTGATCTTATTATGATGCTTTTATACTCTAATATTTGACTGCAAAGAAAAAAAAGTTAAAAATTAGGAGTTTGAATCCCATAAGTAACTAATTTGTTAAAAAAAAAAAATGCAATAAAAGCAAAATGAGAACAATAATGTCATTTGATATTTGGAGGAAATATAAAAGCATTGCCATTTATATAGACACCTGTCTCTAATGCATGGTAGAAACTTAGCTCTTTCTGTACCTCTGCAACATATAACTTCAATCAAATAAATTCTTTTCAAGTAAAATTGCATTTTAAATCCAACATTTTATGGGTATAACAAATTAAAACTTTTAGTTCAAAGGTAACAATTCAAATCATGAAATTTCAAAAAGTAACAAATTTATCATATAATTTTAAGAGATTCATGTGATAGTTTAGTGGTAATGGCATCATTTATGTTGTCAATGTTTGTGGTTTAAATCTCACATCCCCCTCCCTCTTCCCTCCCACTACCTACCAATCTAAAAAAATAAAATAAAAATCAAACTCATATAGTTTCAAAAGTAATAAATTAAACCATGAAAGTTTAAAATTAACAAATTAAATCCACATTCTATATTATACCCCAAACACAATTTCTTGCTTTTAATTTGTTATTTTTTAAACTCCATAATTAAATTGGTTACTTTTGAAATTATAGAGTTTAATTTGATATACCCCTAAATTAAAGGATTTAAAATAATGTTGTTTTTCTCAATTTCTTAATATTGACTTCGTAGGTATCGGAATTACACTGATTTTCCTGAATGGAGACTAGAAATCAAATATTCCTAGATGTTGGCTGTATATGTTTTTCAGCCTCAAGAAAATTGGCTTTACTTCTTGGAAGTACAATAGATATGCGTCCAATTCACATTTGAATGAGAAAAATCTATAATCAAATGAAGCAAAGCATAAATGTATATTCTTTTACGTTTATGTCGCATGGCTTCCTATATTACTTTTTTTTTTAAGAAGTATAAATAGATATTCTTTTAGGTTATATTGTATGACTTCTTATTTACTTTTTCTTTTAAAGAGATGATAACAATATGTTTTTAAATCTGCAATTCAAACACTTTTTTCCTAAACCCCAAAGCATTTTGTACATAAAAAAAATGCTAATTCAATTACATGTCCTTGACTCCTATATTACTTGAAAGAAATGCCAAAGAATCTACTACATACATTCCCAAACTTGTGGGTTATGAAAAGATGTACGAAACAAAAGCCTTTGATTTTGCTAAAAAGAAAATGCAAAATATGTCACCATCTGCCTAACATTAATAGTCCTTTTTTTCGTCCACAAAATTTTCAAGTTCACACTCTTCCAAGAAGAGGATATTTTACTCATCATTTGAATCGAACATCCTTCTCATAGAACATAATTACTATATATTTATGAGATCTACATTATGTGAGAGGTGTAATCTATATATTTGCTGCAATAAATAATTCTCACTCCCAATAAGAGAGATCATGGATGTACCATTCAAACCAAGGGATTCAATGTCCTATCCCTAATTATCTTGATACCAAAAATTTGACTATTTCACATAATTATTGCTTAATGATGGTTTTATTAATTTTTAAATATTGTTTTAAGTTTTTCAAACACAAACTTTCTAGTTTCCTCTTTCTACTCAAGGAAAAATGAGAAAACAAAGAGTGGCGATTTGGTAATACTTTAGAACTCTAGGGGCAAAATAGGTATCTCACTATTTTATGGCCCCACAATTTAAATTATTTTAAACATTGCTGGCGGACGGGACCTTCAAGTTGAAAATTTGTCCTTATCTGGTGATATTTTCACAAAAGCAAAAATATTGTTCCCAAAATACCACTGTCTACAACCCATAAAACACCAAAACTGCCACTGCTACATATCGCCAGCCGCCTTGAACAATTAAATGACGAAAATACCCCTTATAGATCACGGGTGTGCACTGCTCATATCATTCTCGAAAAAGACCCGACAATAATACATAAATTCTCCCATTCACGTGAACTAGGGGTAACTTCCTAGACGGTCAGACTATGTAGGGGTGTTTTTGAACATTTGAGCTTAAACTAGGGGTATTTTGGTCTTTACGAATGATGGGATGATGCTGGCCGCTTAAAATTTGACGGATAAAAATGAGCCTTATAATTCAACTGGTATCATTTTTATTTAACCGTCAGATTATTATAAAAAATGATGGACAAATTAAATTACAAATAAAAATATAATCAATTGAAGACAATAGTCTAATCTCATAAAAAATTTCACCATTTTATAATAATTGTTGACCTAGAAAGTTATGATTTATATACAATAAAAGTAGAGTAGAGGAGATGGTGCATGCGAAAATGATATTGATCAATTAACAACTTACTACCTCAATATTTTCTAGAAAAAAAAATTATGAAACTTTTAGTAAAAAAATGCAATTTAGACCCCACTAATTTGGATCAAAAATCATTTTAATCCTTTAAATTTGAAGTTGATTATTTTAATCCGCTAACTTTGAACAAATTTTATTTTAATTCTTTAAATTTGTAAACCTAAACCCCATTCGGAGTGAATATTATTTATTTATATTTTTGTGGCAAAGTTATTGGGCTAAAATAACCACTTTCAAACTTAAAATGATTCTGACCAAAGTTAACGGATGTAAATTGCATGTTTGCCAATTTTTTATCGCTAACCATCTAACATTTCTCAAGTGAAAAGACATGCGTTTTCTTAAAATGAGATAGACATAAACATTTTATAATGAGATTGATAGGTTTAATTGGCTTGCAAGTTGCAACAGATACCAACAGGTGTCTGCATATTCATCAATTTTGCAGTAATTAATTAAATTCATGTCATGTTGATATGCAGTCATTATTAATAGATTTTGAATTTATGGATTTTGTTTAATGAAGATATTAAAATATATTTTTTAAATCAGCACAATATTAAATTAATAGTTTAGGCACAAGTCATCCCAAAATTTGTCCTGAAACATGCTCTTGTTTGATATACCTAACATAGACAAGGTCACAAGTGTAATATGCTTAAATGTTGTCCTTATCTTCTATCCTATTTACTTTCTGAGCTTTCCAATCCAGCAATGCTAGGGATATATTAGAGAAAAGAAAAAAGAAAAAGAAAAGATTCCAGCAATGTTTTATTGCTAGCCATCTCACATTTTGCTCTGAAACATGCTCTTGTTTGCTACCGAACATGCCATGGTTACGTGGGTACGTACATGATTAAAAGTTATCAACTTCTCTCATCTTCTACCTACTTTATTAGCTTTCCAATCCAAATGCTTCAAGAGGGAGAAAAAGAAAAAAAAAGTCTAGCAATATTGCTTATCCAACATATTGATAGAACACTTAATCAAAAGTGTTTTCCGATCAATTTATTTTTATTGGTTTATTCTATATAAAAAAGAGAGAAAAAAAATACAAAAAATCATATTTGTTTTAAGAGAAATGTTAACGGAGACCCTAAAAATATTGCTTTAGAAAATATTTATAGAAAATTTTTATGTGAAAAAAAAAAAAAATTGTTTTAACGATTTTTTTATTTTTCATAAAAATGATATCAAAATTTTCTTAAAATAATTTATTAACAATTACTTAAGGAAACTCGTTAACATAAGTACTTTTTTTTTTTTTTTTTTTAACATAGAATCTCCTTAAAGTTTTGAGTGTTGGCACCTAATCTCCACGTGGTTGGAAATGGCAAAAATTTTCTATCTCGCTCAACCCATCCTACTCTGCTTTCTGCGGTTTTCCTTGCCCCAAGAGAGGAGGTGTGGGGGCATGTTTTTACTCGTTTGTCATTTTCTCTCTTGACCTTGTTATTGCCACCCCCTCTCTTTTCTTTCTCATTTGTAACTCATCAGTGACAAAGACACCTAATTAGGGATGCCTAGCAAAATGCCTCCACCCTACATCCTGCCTTGAAGAGGGCACGCGGCATGCACAGATGGGACACAACCACTGTCTACAACCCATAAAACACCAAAACTGCCACTGCTACATATCGCCAGCCGCCTTGAACAATTAAATGACGAAAATACCCCTTATAGATCACGGGTGTGCACTGCTCATATCATTCTCGAAAAAGACCCGACAATAATACATAAATTCTCCCATTCACGTGAACTAGGGGTAACTTCCTAGACGGTCAGACTATGTAGGGGTGTTTTTGAACATTTGAGCTTAAACTAGGGGTATTTTGGTCTTTACGAATGATGGGATGATGCTGGCCGCTTAAAATTTGACGGATAAAAATGAGCCTTATAATTCAACTGGTATCATTTTTATTTAACCGTGAGATTATTATAAAAAATGATGGACAAATTAAATTACAAATAAAAATATAATCAATTGAAGACAATAGTCTAATCTCATAAAAAATTTCACCATTTTATAATAATTGTTGACCTAGAAAGTTATGATTTATATACAATAAAAGTAGAGTAGAGGAGATGGTGCATGCGAAAATGATATTGATCAATTAACAACTTACTACCTCAATATTTTCTAGAAAAAAAAATTATGAAACTTTTAGTAAAAAAATGCAATTTAGACCCCACTAATTTGGATCAAAAATCATTTTAATCCTTTAAATTTGAAGTTGATTATTTTAATCCGCTAACTTTGAACAAATTTTATTTTAATTCTTTAAATTTGTAAACCTAAACCCCATTCGGAGTGAATATTATTTATTTATATTTTTGTGGCAAAGTTATTGGGCTAAAATAACCACTTTCAAACTTAAAATGATTCTGACCAAAGTTAACGGATGTAAATTGCATGTTTGCCAATTTTTTATCGCTAACCATCTAACATTTCTCAAGTGAAAAGACATGCGTTTTCTTAAAATGAGATAGACATAAACATTTTATAATGGGATTGATAGGTTTAATTGGCTTGCAAGTTGCAACAGATACCAACAGGTGTCTGCATATTCATCAATTTTGCAGTAATTAATTAAATTCATGTCATGTTGATATGCAGTCATTATTAATAGATTTTGAATTTATGGATTTTGTTTAATGAAGATATTAAAATATATTTTTTAAATCAGCACAATATTAAATTAATAGTTTAGGCACAAGTCATCCCAAAACTTGTCCTGAAACATGCTCTTGTTTGATATACCTAACATAGACAAGGTCACAAGTGTAATATGCTTAAATGTTGTCCTTATCTTCTATCCTATTTACTTTCTGAGCTTTCCAATCCAGCAATGCTAGGGATATATTAGAGAAAAGAAAAAAGAAAAAGAAAAGATTCCAGCAATGTTTTATTGCTAGCCATCTCACATTTTGCTCTGAAACATGCTCTTGTTTGCTACCGAACATGCCATTGTTACGTGGGTACGTACATGATTAAAAGTTATCCACTTCTCTCATCTTCTACCTACTTTATTAGCTTTCCAATCCAAATGCTTCAAGAGGGAGAAAAAAAAAAAAGTCTAGCAATATTGCTTATCCAACATATTGATAGAACACTTAATCAAAAGTGTTTTCCGATCAATTTATTTTTATTGGTTTATTCTATATAAAAAATAGAGAAAAAAAATACAAAAAATCATATTTGTTTTAAGAGAAATGTTAACGGAGACCCTAAAAATATTGCTTTAGAAAATATTTGTAGAAAATTTTTATGTGAAAAAAAAAAAAAATTGTTTTAACGATTTTTTTTTTATTTTCCATAAAATTGATATCAAAACTTTCTTAAAATAATTTATTAGCAATTACTTAAAAGAACTCGTTAATATAAGTATTTTTTTTTTTAACATAGAATCTCCTTAAAGTTTTGAGTGTTGGCACCTAATCTCCACGTGGTTGGAAATGGCAAAAATTTTCTATCTCGCTCAACCCATCCTACTCTGCTTTCTGCGGTTTTCCTTGCCCCAAGAGAGGAGGTGTGGGGGCATGTTTTTACTCGTTTGTCATTTTCTCTCTTGACCTTGTTATTGCCACCCCCTCTCTTTTCTTTCTCATTTGTAACTCATCAGTGACAAAGACACCTAATTAGGGATGCCTAGCAAAATGCCTCCACCCTACATCCTGCCTTGAAGAGGGCACGCGGCATGCACAGATGGGACACTCATGACTCAACCATGCACCATTACTATCCCTCTAGATCTTTGTGTTATTATTTTATATGTAAATCATTAATTATGTAACCCTTAAGTACCATGGGGAGTTTGTGGGCTTTTGAGTATAGAACAAAGCCTCCCATGTGATATTTTTTTACGTGAAAATGAAGTTTTAAGTTTTACATAAAACAAACGAATAGGGGGATTTTGTATTACACTTAAAGACCTCAGGGAGCTAAGTATGACACAATTAATTATTTACACATAAAACAATACCACATGGGGATTAAGTGTTATACTCAAAGTTTCTTGAGGACCGTGCTTTATGGAGAAAAAACGTGATTTCAGAAGATTGTACTTGGATTGAATGTGAAGATAACCTGTACTTTTAATTAACATAAACAATAAATCTCATGATACAAAAATTTTAACAGCGTTTTATATCTACTAACATGTTTTATTGTAATTAGTGTATAATAAAATTAGTATTAGTGATAGATTTATATAAAAGTGATTCACTCAAACTCGCAAATTATGGAAAGAATTGTAAAATATTATTAGCTACAATCTTATTTAAACTAGATTTAAAAAATAAAAAAGCTAGAAGAATTGTAAAAAAGAAAAAAAGTTCTGACCTTATTTTAAATGCGTTGCAATATTATTTGTAGTATTATTCTATGCTTGTAGTTTGAACACCTTTCCCACTATCTACCTATATATATTAAAAAATATATATCAAATAAACTAATTTAATTAAAAGCAATGATATATGCATAATAAATTTTATAAAAAAAATTTTCTAATTGTTTTTTATTTTGAGATTTCAACCTATAGCGTCTGCTAGGTCTTGATGATTACCTGTTATCATCATATATAATAATACTCAGTTAGTTTTTGGTGTAGGCGAGAATCAAAACTTATATCTCTTATTCGACAACAAAAAACTTTACTATTTTTTTTTTAACAAATATAGGTATTTAGACATTTTTAAATATTTAATTATTTTATCGAGTGTATATTAAAAATTTTATCAATTAAACTAACTGAAACTTGCAAATTTTATAATTGTTAAATTTTCATTCGGATCCACCTTGTTACCTTGTAGGTACTTCCTGTCGTTGAGAATTCGACAACTCACTTCTTGTGCGGAAAACTTCATGAAAAAAATTATTGAGTGTAGACTTATTGGCAATTTAATGCACTTAGTACATATTGCCGCCTCTCTCTCTCTCTCTGTCTCTCTCCCTATCAGTCACAGACGAGTTATAGTGTACGTAATGTGCATGGTGATGGGACTTTGCATGGGTACATGTTAGGAACAGCAATCATGTGAAGTCTTTATTGGTATTGTTATGTACACGATATGCTTACAGAAATCGCAATCTTGCTTTTCATTTCTTTTCCACTTGGGTACGACGCTTGAATTTAAACCCTGCAATTTTAGTACCCACTAGCCACTCATTCCACGCTTTGCTTGCTACCTATTTTGTTTTTTTCTTCTTTTCCACAAAAAAGAAATTTGATATTATTTTTTTTCCTATTTTCTTGTTCTGGGGCCTTCTTGATTTTAAAGACGTTGGTATAAATATAATAATAAAAGTTAAAAGTAATACCAGTGATGAAATTTATGGAAAAATAATGTTTTAATATTGTCACTGACATTCTTAACAAACTCATGAAACAGGTGGTCAAAAAAAATTTTGTACCAAACATTAGCCACACCAAATTAATGGACCATGGATTCATGAACTCGAAAGACTGGAATTAATGGACTCAGCCAATACAGCTCAACCCCACTTACATTAATATACTCTTGACTTTTCTTTCCATTCTTTTGTTTTTGTTATCAATTACTGTTAGTACTGTCAACCGTGTTGTGTGTCCATGAGAGAGTGACAGAGACACAGAGAAAGAGAGAGAGAATAGACTCATTATGCAAGGTGAAGATTACTTGAAGAAACATTTTTCATGAACTCTTTTTTAAATGGGCAGTTGAGAGAGAGAGAGAGAGAGAGAGAGAGAGAGAAGATAGAGATTCTAAACTTCTCAAATGAAAGCTTACGTTGGGATAGCCCAATCAATATGGCCATGAACTATCTTTTAATCAGTTAGTCTTGTCGTTTTGAGGAATATTTTGTAGTTCAGTAGGCAAGATGTCTACACCAAAAAATAAATAATTAAAACTTATATACCTGTACCCAATTAATTAACATTTTTCTTCCCATGTTAATTAAGAATCACTTAATAAAGGGCATGCTTTTTAACTAGCTTGTAGTTTCATTCTTAATTTGTTGTATTGTAATTGGTTTTTGGCTGTGGCAGCTTTTTGGTTAGCAATTAAGATAAAACTCTCTCTAGCAAAATAATATTACTTTAGTTGTACATTTATGTTTAATTTACAATTAGTTCTTAGGTTCCATTAGGATTTCTGACCAGAAATCAACTGTTAGGTGATTTAGCTCGTAACACAACACAAGCCCTTGTTAGAGTTTATTTCTCTATGATTTTCAAAATTTCCTCTAGCAAAATTGGTCTCCAATAGGCTTTTGATGCACCCAAATTCGTGGGAATTTTTCTTGTTTTAGTTTCCTTGTTGCTATCAGCACCTCTTATGGTCAAAAGGTATGATGTATCTTCAAATGAAACCAAATTTTCACTATTCTTTATATAAGGCATATTATTATCATTTTTTTTTTTTAATCATAGCCAAATTTTTTGTATTTTATTTTATGTTTTGTAATAAAATGAATGAAATTCTAGCTTTGATATGCAGTACTTGTGTTAAACCGACAAAATATACGTTATACATCTTCGCACTATATATACCTTCACATACGCATAATTTTGATTATTGTTGTAAGAGGTTGTTTAACCATGATATGATATAAAAACAAATGTCATGATCATATATTGATTCCAACTATGTAGCACTTGAAAACCTTTTGATGTTGGCATTAGTGCCCATAAAATCTTTTATATAATTTCTATCTTAAGCCTTGGGTTTCTTAACTTCAAAACATCATTTCAACCACCCTATCAGTGCGTTGTTTTTTCATGCCATGCTAACAAAAACATCCATTACAAATTTGTCGTTAACCATTTAAAATTGAAGTTGAACTCGTTGTGTTGTACAGCACTTCATTTGTTATATATAGCTCACAGCACAATTGACGGGTGTCTCTATCTCTTGCTTTAGAATTAAATCCTTTTAAGGAAATGAAGGTTCTGCTCGTTGTCTCAAGGTTCCATCCAAAGTCGGTCATGCAATAAGAAGAGATTTATTTAAACACAATCTATCAATTTTTTTAGTCAATACAAAAAGGGTAAATTTCACTTTCTTGCTTTAAGTACCTATAGAACAATTACAATTTCCAATGTTTCCCCTTTAGTTTAAAACGTTGCAATGTCCCCTGTTATTTTTTCGTGATGAACACCTTACCCTTGTTGGTTTTAGACCCCTTTTAACCAAGTTTTAAAACCAAGTATTTACTTAATCAGATTATGAGTAGTCCTTAGTTATGCAAATAATCATCAATATTAATGTTCAAACAGTAAGTGCAATAGAAAATACAGAAGCAAGAACACAACAATATAGTGACCTAGAGAAAATCAATGGTATAAAAAATTCATAGTTAAAACCACTGGAGGAGGGTTTTAACCTAGCAACCCCGGCCAAGGCAAAAAGAAATCTACTGACTGAATAAAATTTTTACAAACCGAATTACCCCTATTTCTAGTAAAAAATTACTAACGTTGCACAACACGAATTCATATCCAAGAACTTCTTTAGTTAAGGATATGTTGCATTTCAACATCTGGTCCATGACTTCAAGTACTCACTTGAATATTTTGGTCCAGTACTTTGAGAAATTTGAATTATATATATTACAGAAACTTTAACACCATCAGTTTTGAATATGCTTTAACTTGATCACTGAAAAAGGCTTTTGAGAGTAAGAGGCACAATACCTTCAAATTTACAATCAATAGAGCTTTAAAAGTATTTTTCAGGTGTATTAGGATACCTTTTTCTTGTATACATGAAACCCTAAGCAACCGATGGGCTGAACGGGCTAAAATCTTGAATTTGGAATTCCGCAGTTCAATCGATCCAATTAAATTTCAATCTATTGAGAGCTAGGCTCAATTGATCAAACAACTATCGAAAGCCGAAACTTGCACAGTAACTTGCGAAACCTAGGCAACAATCTTTACTATACAAAGGACTTTTAAAGCACCATTGCTCATAATTTGCTAACCTATAGATAAAACCTAACACCACATTTGTTAATAACTTCTGTCACATTAATGAAAAAATCAATTATTACTTTTTAAATGTGTACGGGGCTAGACTCACATGTTACTAACCTTAATATTCTATAATAAACATATGATCACATGCAAAATAATAATCTTATAACCATTAAATAGCAAACACATCATGTGCACAATAATAGCCCTTCAAATATGCATGTAATGTATATGTTATTGAAGGGTATTAAGGATATTAACGTAAAGTTTCAGACGCATTTTTCACAAAATTTGAATTTTCTATTAATTTGATAGAAAATAATAATGAAGGTGGTAAATTTTTCATTACAAAACTGTAAGGAGGGACATTGTCATATTTTAAATTAAACAGAGACATTATAACTGCTCTATACTTAAAGTAGGAAAAGAGAAATTCTCCCGTACAAAAATATCAATGACTGTGATTATAGCTACCTAGTTTGTAGCTAGGATTGGTTGACAAATTTGTCCACTATATTATTTCAATATTGTCTTTTCTCTTTATGTCTTTTTCTTCATTACTTACCAAGAAAAATGTCTTCTTCATCTTTAATTTGGAATTGAGTTAAATGAAAAGTATAAAAAAAGAATTGAAAATGAAAAAGTGGGTTTAGTGAAAAGATGTGCTACCTTGCCAAAATTTTGGTAATTACGCATAACTCTCAGCAGATTTATAATTTTTCCTCTAAATGGTCAACTTGCAGTCTTTGAAACTGTTTCCATTCTACTTATGTTATGTATCAAAGATTGTACGAGTGATGATGCCATTGCGTGCCCCCATCAACTAATTGATTATGTAAATGGATAAAAATTGTCCACTTGCAGCAATTCATATATAAATATTTGTGAATCTATGACCGACGTAGTTGTCCCTACATATATGAACTATATTTGTATAAACAATAATTAAGAGATAGAAGAATAAGACAATCAATGGGAAACAACAAGGGGACAGAAACTAGAATAATCAAACATGGGGTATGCTCTAAAGTTATAGTCAGGATATTACAAAGACTTACATTTTTGTAGCTTTGTTGCTTGGAGTAGCATCCATGGACACATTAAAGAAAGGAGTTTTATAAGAATGGGAAAACTATGGCCTAATTAAGAACAATAATGTTTCTCCATTTGATATATTAGTCAAGCCAATTGCTTAACGACACAAAAGACAGCCATTGATTGATAGGCACCTTCTTTAAATTATTTGAGTGTTTGTTTTCTTTCTCTTCTAGCCTGCTGATATCATATTTTCACAATTCTTTGTATTTCACTTTTATGTTCATTTGTATGAGTCCAAATCTTTTGTCTCATTTTTCCTGCTCCACTCTATACTCCACCAATAAATACTTACCACATATTCACCTAATTAATTAAATACTACCATTAATTAATAATTATAGTATTAATAAGTCAATAATAATAGTATTTAATTAATTAGGTGAACGCATAACAAGTATTTATTGATGGAGTATAGAGTGAAGTAGGAAAAGTGGAACAAAAGATTTGGACTCCATTTGTATTTGTCATGACACCGAGAATGGTTAACTATATTTGCGCTACATCCAAAGAGTTAATTAAAGGCCAATTGGAACTCTTCCTAATCATTTATAAAGGCCAATCCGATGTTGTAAATACATGTTTTGGGATTTAATAAAAATTCAATTAATACATATTTATCTAATCCAATTTCTATAATCCGAGATATTACTGTATTAAACAGAAAAATGGAATAAATAACAGTCCATGCATAAAATTTTTGTAATCAATCCAATTATATAATCCGAGATATTACTGTATTAAACAGAAAATTAAATTGGAATAAATTATTAACAGTCCGTGCATAAATATTTTGTAATCAATGAAAAAAGAGAGAGAGTCAATTATATTATTTAGGTATGCATAAGAAAAGAATATGGATGAGTTCCAATCAATGGTGCCAACTGCCAAATGCATTAAACTTAGAAAACATAAAGTTGGCATTTTTAATTATGATTAGAGAGTGGATCAGATTGGTGTTCTTCTTGTTCTGCATGGCAATCATGATAGTTACCTTTTCAATTAACAACTAAATTAGTTTATTGATAATTCCTCAACATTGCTGTCTCTATAGTGATCAACTAGCAAGTGGATGCTTAAAACTGTCCATCATAAAAAAGAGAACGTGTGGTTGGTGATTTTGTTTGGCCCTATTCTTTTGCTCTTACCCTAAAAAAACAGTGAGATCTAGAGAGAGAGAGAGAGAGAGAGAGAACCAATAGTTTTTGTTTATACTGTTTCTTGATTCTTCTCTCTCTCTCTCACTAATCATATCACTACACACACACTATTCTTCTTCTTCTTTTCTTTTAAATTTTTATCAGAATAATCAGACTTCACTCACAATATTCAGCATAAAGTAAACGAAACATCATTATCAAAGACAATCATTTAGGTAAAAGTTTCAAATATTTTTTATTAAAAGCTGGACTATTTCTTTTGGCCGAAAAGTAAAAAAAATCATTCACCATGCATGAGTTCTCTGTCTAGGGGAGCTTGCATAAATAGTTGAATAGTACTGAACACAGAAAATGTGTAAAAAAGTAAACAAAAAATAGGATTTGATCCATACCTGGAATGTATACCATATAAATATAGGTTTTTGTCAGCTCATCCAGTATCGTGAATAATGAATGTGAGGGACACAATTTTTTCCAGAATCTATTTTATGGTTTATAAGTGTAGTATTATTTTTATATTAAATTATTATTGACATCATTTTTATTGTACACTGATATCAATAGAGAAGTAAAAAGTTGTGAAAAAAATTGGCAAAATGAGATAGTCTTCCTCCAAATGTATTACCATCCACCTTACAAAAGGAGTAAAAGGGGGGAAAAATAAAATAAAATAAAAGAAAAGAAAGAGAACTTTATTTTAAGTGACTTGATACATTTCCTAGAAAGTTGGTAAGGACTTTTTGTATTGCCTCTTCTTTCCACATGTGAAAAAAGATTTTCTTTTATGAAGATCATTGCAAGACATTAAGAAAGCTACTTTCAAAAGAGATCCCTAGATTCTATTGTCTCATATTGGGGTGACTAAGGAAATGGGGTTTCCTTCATAAAGAAAAAACCTAAAAAGCAAATGATGGATTAACCAAAACATTTTTTTTTTTGGCTAAAAAAAAAAATTAACCAAAACTAGAATGTTTATAAAGCATCAATTTTGAGCAAATGTTTTCCATCCAACTATAGAGCAATGTAGATTCAAAGGAAAAAAGAAAAGAAAAAAAAGAGGGAGATAGAGAAATTATTTTGGCAGTTTCATTAACTCATGCAACAAATTTCTTAGATTTGTAATACAATACAATTTCCTAGTACAAATTCATTTAATTAGCTAGCATCCATATAGCCACAACACTAACTAAAATGGAAAGGGTGCAGAAATATTTCACAAAGTAATAATCATGTCCTGCAAAAGGACTAGCTTGAGTATTTATCAATATGGACATGGAGCCATGAGGCTCCATCGTTCATAAGCTGTTTTTATTGTCATTATTGAGAAAAATGGGACCCAAATGAAGTTGCTTGATGGAGCAAGACAAAATTGTCAATCATCTGATTTACAAGCATAGGTAAAAAAAGAAAAAGAAAGAATTGAAGGGTGACAGGCCTTTTTCCTCTTTGAAATTTCGTAGAAATGTTGAAATATTTGTTCTTAAGGAAAAGGATAAGAGTTCTTGAGGTTTTTGATGTGGATTGACACTGAAAAGAAATCTGAAGATTTCCCGAATGTCCAGCAAATTTAAAATCTAAATTCTGATAATGACTTCCCCAAACACAATGGAAGTGTTATTTATTAATTTATTCTAATTTTACTTTTTGTTTTTAATCTTGGAAGGGAAATGGGGAAAGGTGGGGGTTAATTTTTTTTTGGTGTGTCAAATTAAGACATTTATCCTAGTTTCATACCAAATTAAAGCAAGCATGTCACGCATGGTTGCAACAAGTCAAGAAAACATAGTTCCCCACTTGTTACATCTTTTGAATTTTTTTTCTATGGTTTCTTTTGGGGGGAAGGGTGGGGAGGTGTTCAGCTACTCTTTTTTTGTGGTTTCAAGCTAAAACAATTTGTGGGCCAAGACCATTTAAATTATAAATAAATATATAGAGGATTGGGTTCAAATTACACGTGTTGTAACTCTAAGTAATATTTAACCACTCAATATTTTTAATTGAATGCGAATTTTGATAAATCCATTGTTGGGTTACATTATTTTCGTGTATTCTCCATACTTGTAAAATTTCAAGATGATCAAATATCAATAGACATCTCATCAATCAATAGTTTAAATTTTAGTTCTTGCAATTTAAAATAATACATAAAAGGTAATTTTATGAATCAAATGGTAAATAAAATCCAATTAGTATTAAAATTGGCATGTATGTTAATTAAGAATATTGTGGGGCCTAAGAATCTGGCGACCCCAACCCACTTTACATTAAGCCCAAGGCCTAAGCTGAGGAGGGAGAAACGTCTGAAGATCAACGTAGAAAGCTCAAGTTGCCAGGGAACATTGCCGAGATCATAAAGGGGAAGAGCAGTGCGCCACCAATGGCAGCTTCCCTAAGAATTCCAAGAAAAAGCCAAGTATAACAAGTTAGCCTTAGAAGTATGGTAGATGAGTAATTCAAGGAGAAATTGTCACATCCGCATTAAATGCCCACAACTAACGTTCTAGGCGCATTAATGAGGAAATGACTTTGAACAGTGCTATCTCGGTTACCGCGATCCTACAATAGAATGCTAGAGAGGATGTCTGATAGGACAGGCACTCAAGTATAGGCTTGGATGATCAACAAGTGGAAGGTCAAGATCGTTTAAAGAGGACTATATAAGAGAATGATCATCCAATATGTACAGGCGAGAGGGGGGAGAGAGCTCCTCGGGTTGGGCCGAGGACAAGCTTTCTTCAATGAACTCAACTCGTTCCCGTTTTATCAGCATAAAAATCTGTTTTAACTGTTATCCATGCACTAAAGCCTAGCTCTTTGGCCTACTCTCTACAAAATTCATTGTAATGGGTCCACTGGGCCAAGATGCCGTTCACATTTGGGCCTAGTCCGAAAATCGCGACCCTACAATTGGCACCGTTTGTGGGAAGAGCTTGCGTGATGGTAAGTGTGATGGGTAGTTAAGATAGGATCAGGCCCTCACCGGCCAAAGTCCCCGGGGAAAGCCATTATGGTGGCCAGTCTACTGCACAAGTAAGACACTACATGAGACACACACAGTTATTGTCTCAGCTCAGCTCCTACTTAGGTTTATAATTCAAAGTGCAGATTATACGGGGAGGATCGCTGAATGAGGGATAGTTCTGGGGACTTCTAACATCAAGTACATGTCCTGTACCTCTGTCCAGGGTCAGGCCCTCGCATATCTGGCGGCCGAGTTCGCTGGACCTCCATCGGGGGAAGTGGCAGTAATACAGAGCAATCTAAGAAGGCCCCGCGACGGGGCTAGTTCTGGAAAGTATACGCCGATATCTCATAATCTATTGAAGTGGTTAAACGAAACCTTGGCTATGACGGGTCCGAGGACCTCCTGCTTTAGGAGAATTAACACACACTGGTATTTATCTAAGTGTTAGACAGAATCAAGGTCTTGCATGGTCCTCGGATTCAAACTTATGGGGAAACTAACAACTTTTGACAAATTATCTAAGCGTTAGACAGAACCTAAGGCATGCCTGGATCCTCGAGTCAGACGCTTGGGAAAAACCAATGCCATGGCGTTATTGTAAATGCTGAGCAAAGCCTTGATGCACGATGATCCCCTCGGACGACTTACTTTAAATCCAATATCCTTTCATAGTTATACAATTTGCGGTATAGAACACATGGTTATGTTCTTGACTATTCCTACATAGCTAACTTATTTAAGATTGGCAGCCGAGAGCTATAGTCGGCTTTGTTAAAATCAAGGTGACGATTTTCTTGTTACCACCAATGGCATTAGTTCCGAGTCCCATTGAAAGGGAAAAATGACAACACACACAATAAATAATCATTGCAAAGAAAAAAAAAATTCATAAAGTGAAAAGTACAACCTTTTTTATTAAATAAAGGAAAGGTACATCATATATCTAATGGCTTAGGCAAGCTTGTTTTAAAGCTAACTATAAAAAAAGAGGCTAAGGCAAGCTTGTTTTAAGGCTACCAACAGCAATCGAACCAGTGCGGATGGTATTGGCGATGAGAAAGGAGAAGAAGTGGAAGCGCTTGATGGCCCCATCCCAAGACGTTCCCTTAATTCTCTCCCATTTTCATGATCATTAAGCATTGGAGATGGCAACTCTCGGGCATCAGCCGTTCGGCAATCTTACAAACCTCCATTGGTAAGCTAACTGGACGCGAATCACTACCAGCTTGAAGGGCAGGCAAAGACGCATACTGGAGAAAAACATCATATTTCTTATGAACCTTTCTCCTAACCGCACAATGTCCTACCATCAAGGTGAGACCCAGACTTTGTCGCACCAAAAGTATAATACGATCTACGCCCGCTTCAGTTCTAGGCTGAAGGAGGAGGGTCTCCTTTCTTGCTCGGTTGAAAGGTAGGAACATCTTTGGCCTCTGCTTCCTTTGCATCAACTGCGTCGCCTAGGATCTGGGTGGCATTCTTGGTTCTTGCGAGGAACTCGGCTTCCTTGCCCTTGCCTTAATCTAGGGCCATCTCATTCCCTAGGCCTTAATCACGATCTTGGCAAGGTCCTTGGAAATGCTCAGATGGTTGAGAACTTAAAGTTCTTGACGAACTCAAAGATGTGTAAATATGAAATAATGATTCCGCCGAAGCGCCTTATATACAAGGAGAAATCTAGCGGAAATTAATGTGCACGGAATCTAAAGAAAGAGTTACAAGCTAAATAACTCCTGCCTAATTTCTGAAGAAGCCCCCACCGTTAGATTACCATCATACTGTTGAACGTAGGGGCATAAAGCCACCAGAGTTTAATGAGGGCACGCTCTATATATCGAGGCACTCTGTATTCCGAACCGTCAGGAACGTGCCTTGGGCAGGTGAAGAGACTCAGGTGCTGACAAAAGACAAGGCTCGACAAGCCGTAACAAGGATCCGAGGACATCAAAATCCTCATATCCGTTCGAGGGTTCGGACAACAGGATTTTGAGGGGCAATTGTGGGGTCTAAGAATCTGGCGACCCCAACCCACTTTACATTAAGTCCAAGGCCCAAGCCGAGGAGGGAGAAATGTCTAAGGATCAACGTAGAAAGCTCAAGTTGCTAGGGAACATCGCCAAGGACGATCCTGTCCTCAGCCAGCCGAGATCATAAAGGAGAAGAGCAGCGCGCCACCAAGGGCAGCCTTCCTAAGCATTCCAAGAAAAAAACAAGTATAACGGGTTAGCCCTAGAAGCATGATGGAGGAGCAATTCAAGGAGAAACTATCACCTCCACATTAAATACCCACAACTAATGCTCTGGGCGCATTAATGAGGAAATGACTCTTAACAGTGCTACCTCGGTTACCGCGATCCTATAATAGAACGCTAGAGAGGGTGTCTGATGGGATAGACACTCAAGTATAAGCTTGGATGATCAAGATTGTTTAAAGAGGACTATATAAAAGGATGGTCATCCAATATGTACAGGCGGGAGGGGGGAGAGAGCTCCTCAGGTTGGGTCGAAGACAAGCTTTCTTCGATGAACTCAACTCGTTCCTGTTTTATCAACATAAAAATCCGTTTGAACTGTTATCCATGCACTAAAGTCAAGCTCTTTGACCCACTCTCTACAAAATTCATTGTAATGGGTCCATTAGGCCAAAATGCCGTTCGCATTTGGGCCTAGTCCGAAAATCGCGACCCTACAAATATATAACCCAATAGTAAGATTTTTAAAATACGAATTAAATAACAAGTTATTGAATAGTGTAATATTGTTTAGAATTACATCAGATGAAACTTAAACCCCTCTCTCTCTCTCTCTCTCTCTCTCTCTCTATATATATATATATATGTGACTTCATTTTACAAAAAAAAAAAAAAAAATAGGATTATATGGATTGATTTTTTTTTTTTTGAGGAAAAGGTTATATGGATGATTTGGCGTAATTTTTAACAGAGATATTTTCTCATGTAGCAAAGTAGAGAGAGCATATAAGTAGACTTTGTAGGCTAACTCAAATAGGACTGCAAAAGTAGGCAAAGCCACATTAGTAAGTGGGCCAACCGCAATTGGATTGCAAAACCAGGAAAGGCCACGTTAGTAAGTCTGACCCGAATTGTATAGATAGTGGGTACAAGTGGATGTAGCCTAACCTGAATTGGCTTTCCAGCCCATGAAAGCTGGAAATTCAAAAAAGGCTGCTAAAGCTCGTGAAAGAAAAAGTGTCATTGAAAAAAAAAAAAAAACTGAATGATGCTTGTGAAAAAAGAACATTGATAATTCCATATTAAAAAAATGAAGAAATAACTGAATGATTATTGGTATGGGTTTTTGCAATCCAACATCCTTATACGTGAATACAAATTTCTTGTCATACTTGTTGTGTTCTATTTTATACTATACTAATCATAATTTGATAATATAACCAAAGTTTAAAATGAAAAAAAAAAAAAGAAAAAAAAAAAAGAAATCAATTACATGATATATCATGATTAGTGGAGTATGAAGTGGGATACAAAAAAAAAAAAAAAAAAATGGGACAGAGAATTTATATTCCTCAATGCCATGTTTTTTTAAAGGCCTCATGCAACAGCTTTCCTAAGGTATATTTTTTTAGTGAAAGTAATGATTTACTTTCTTGTGCTTAGAAATTATCACAATTTAATCTATATAAATCTTCGATTGTTATATTTGACTCCCCCTAGGATTTTATTTGACCCCCTTAATAAGATTTTAGAGTTCCATTCACAATACATCTAACAATTTCATTTTCATCCAAAACTTAAGAAATTAAAATGTAACAATGAAGTAATTTGTCTATAAAAAAAAGGCAAAATCTGTTAATTTGGATGAAATTTTTAATAGTTTCATTTCAATCCAGTTGTTAGTGAGTCAAATATAATACTTAAAAGTTTGTAGACTAAATTGTAATAGGCAAAACCATGAGGGGGTAAAACATAATTTACTTAAAATTTTATTCATGCTTTTCATGCTATGCCATTAAGAAAATACATAATGTTATATTACATACAAAGGATAAAACTTCCAATAGACTTGCAAGCATACTAATGAAGTTAATTACACCTAAAAAGTAGGAACATCCCCAAACCTTTGACATGTTGTGTAGAAAAAAATAAACGAAAATTTTCATTTGTAAAATTCTTTAATTTTAAGTCTTTTTTTTTTTTTTTTTTTTTTTTTATAGATTTTGATAGTTATTATTTATTTTGAAAACTTAAAAAGAAGTATAAAATATGCCTCAAAACAAGTAAATTATAACTTAATATGTTAATTGATGCATCCCCACTGTATTGCGTCTTCATTTTTCAGGAATTGTCATATTATTGAATCTCACATCATGTAGGTGCGCATGTCCATGACTAGAACTAAAATACCCCTAGAGGAGAAGAAGGCTAAGTGGGACAACAACGTTTTTCCATGAAAGGGATCCGTAATATTATGCAAAAAAAAAAATTGTTGTGAACATATGAGTGCTATAGGACTGGGGACTGGTGCAGATGCAGCATAAGAATGGTGCTAAAGAGAAATTCTTTCAGTTGGCCTTTTTCTTTCTTCTTCTTTCTAAACATGGAAACCTTATTCAACTTAGTATAAACATATTGAAAGTTCACTAATGGTATAAAACATTGCTAAATGAGGAAGTATAGAGCAGATTCACATGCACTCTTAGTACATATCTTGAATCATTGCTTTCGAGATAGCATGAGACCGGACAGCATGTGTCCAGGAAAAACAGCTAAATGGCAAAGAAAATTTGATTCATTACAAAGTGAACATCTTAAGAAACACTAAACTCTAGTGCACAGGAATTTGCTCAATTTAGCAGACAAAAAGAACTAAGATTGGAAGATGATCCCTTAAAACAACCTTCTATAGCACATTAGAAATTGATATTTTGATGATTCAGCAGCTTTTCCCAGTAACTCTCTGTTTTGGCAAAGGTATCTACTAACAGCAACTGTGAAGGGTGCCATTAAACCGCTGCCTTGGGTACCACTACAATTATTACACTTCTAAGCAACTTGATCTTATCTAAATAGCCTGCCCCAGAGCACCCTAATTATCATTAAACTTTAGACAACTTATTTGAATTCCAAAAAATACCACCAATAATATATCTACCAATTGGTAGCCTACCAAACATTTTCATATACACTGCATAACATATTAACCTTCATAGTCGCCATAGCAAATAGCTATAAGAGCCCTCAGAATTTTTTATTAAATTGTGGTCTGCACTGTGATCTGGTGCACCATGATTAGTGACTGATTAGTTTTATATGAATGTAATGAGGCAACTAAACAGTTGAAGATGCACCCTCCTGTTAGCATGGTTGGCACAGCATTCAATAGACTCCAATTTCTCCAGATTGTGCCAGTCTCCTGTTAGCAAAAGTCCTTCCACAAAAGACGGTTGACTGCTCCAATGCTCCTTTAAGAAATTAAGTGCAATTGAGAACTCATTTTCAAGTAAAAATAGGAAACACGCCACCTCACCTGATTGTCCTCAAAACTTCAGGACAACGGGCAGTCAAATCCCTAGTAGCTAGTGAGCCACTTCTCTCAATTTGATCAAGAGGTTGGCTAACCACATCATTGTTAATATTACAGGCTTCTTTCACCTCCTTTTCTTCCATTTGCATGGTCTTCGTACTAGTGTTACCACGAGTTGAAGTTACTTTGACTCTGCTTCGGGCCTTGCGGGTATGATTAGAGAATGGATTTTCTCGTGTCTGAACTTCTCCACTCTTTTGCTTCCTGGGGGTATTTAAGTAACCATGTGCAAGAGCTTCTAATACTCTAATGGTCGGTGGTCGGTTTCTTGTGCCTTGCCTCCTAGTGTTCATATCAGGCTGCTGTTCTGCAGTACCCATATCAATAGAGGTTTTCAATGTGTCAGGAACTGGCTCAATTTTCTTAGATGGAAAGCATGAAACATCTTCATTTACACGCTGCCTGTCTTTGACCTCCATTACTACTGCTTCGCCATTTTCAGACTCTTGTAAACCCTGGGTAGATTCAGGTCAAATGATGGCAGGGATTGATGTGTCTCATTTTTCAGATAGGATGGTTTCATGCCAGTAAAATTTCCACTAAGGATGCCTCCACCACTCTCCTCTTCTGGACTGCTTTTAGCTGCACAAATAATTGAGGGAACTTTCTCTTGAGAACCAACTTGAGAACTGACATTCTTACCTGCATCTGGTGGGTTCAATGCCACAGAGAGTCCTGTTTTCTTTGAACCCAAGTCTTCTGATAAGTCCTCAACAATGCAGTTTTTCTTGGCATTAGCACAAGAAGTTAACTTCCGCCTTTTAATCACAGGTGCTACAAAATTTGAATGGCCAGATTTTACACGCCGACTAAATTGATGCTTGATAGTCCTCTTCAGTTGCCTGTCATCGGATGTAGTGGTCTTCTCATCCTGGTGGCTCTCCATAATTTTGTTTGCAGTAGTATCTGAGTTATTAATGATTGCCTTTTGGTTTGTGTTATCACTATCGGATATAATATTCTTATCACTGCTCAACAGAATGTTAGCAGCATCAAGCGCATGCCCATCCAGTGAATCTTCTGAGGTCCCTTCAGTTTCTCTCAAAAAAGTGGTCAGCTCAGAATTACTTTTGAGTTCAAATGGTGAATATCTAAGTTCTCTCACCTTGGATGATTTTTTTCCATGGAGCAAACTAGTATCAACAACAGTGAACTTCATGCCATTTGGACGTTTTTCACCAATTGTACCCTCAGTGTGGTTGGGCTTATTTATATTCATTTCAATGTTCAATGGCATATCTGTAGCAGAAACCTCATATCCATCAATAGAATTCTCAAAGAATTTCCCTTCATTATCATTCAAATGATTGAAGAGCTTGGAAGTCCTTTTGGATTCAACTGGTAAATATCTCAGTTCTCTCACATTGGATGATTTTCCTCCATGGACTGAACTGGTATCAACAACAGTGAACTTCATACCATTCTGATTGCAAATAGAAACTCGGGGTTTAAGGTAACAATGGCGCTGATAATTGGATGGATCATCTGGGTCTGATGTCACTTCTGGAACCCATCCATCCTCAGTGCTGCTCCTGACTGTAGCTTCTTCAGCTTCAAAGTCAAGAAGTTTTGGTTCAGATGCCACTTTGCTCAAAACATCACTAACAGAATCAAAGTAGTGGTCTCCCTTCACAAGTTTCCTCCTCGAGAACTTCTTCACACCAGGCATAAGAAAAACCAGGTAATGTCTGAGTGTTACATAACCCTGATCCTTAGGTTGCTCAGAATGCCATCCTTTAGCCAGCAAACGGGGCCAAACAGCTTCCCAGAAAATATCATTACACCGGGCTTTGCTCAACCGGAAACCTCCAGTCAGGAACTTCAGTATTTCACTGGATGAAAGAGAGGAGCAAGCTTTGCCAGTTGGTAGGTTAGGACAAACTTGAAATATGTGATTGGTCTTTCCAGGCTCCATGGCAAGGCCCGTGAGATCTTCCTTCCCCTTACCAATGCCTATAGCTTCCACAAGAATGTGAATGCCAACAGTTGACTTCAAAGAGCAGACAAATTCTTCTAGGGAAGTTCTTCCCTCTGCAAATGACTTAGAGCCCTACAGATCACAAGCATAATGGATTATTCTTTTGCAACAAGATACAATATTCTTTTCATGAAAGCCGATCAGATACAGATATAATGGATGGCTCATAATATTAATAGAAGTGGACATAAACAGCCTATAATGGTTATAGAAGAGGATTCCTAAATGAACATTTAGGGGGAGCTTTTATTTTCTAGGAACCATTAGGTACAGAAAAGGTGAATCACCACTTCGGACCCAAACCACGGATGATTAAGATGGCCTCATAATATTTAAAGAAGCGGACATAAGCAGTCTATAATGGTTATAGAAGAGGATTCCTAAATGAACATTTAGGGGGAGCTTTTATTTTCTAGGAACCATTAGTTACAGAAAAGGTGAATCACCACTTCAGACCCAAACCACAGATGATTAAGATGGCCTCATAATATTTAAAGAAGTGGACATAAGCAGCCTATAATGGTTATAGAAGAGGATTCCTAAATGAACATTTAGGGGAGCTTTTATTTTCTAGGAACCATTAGGTACAGAAAAGGTGAATCACCACTTCAGACCCAAACCACGGATTATTAAGATGTGATTAATATCTGACACATATCATGAGAATGCTATATCATCGTTTCGTGGAATCCTTCCCTAACTTCACATATATAGAATTCTAAAGGGCAATAATCCTTCTACATAAAGGTTGTCCCACAAGTTGTGGATTTTAGACACCCCTTAATTCTTAAACAATTGTTGAAGAGTCTAAAATCAATGCTGTCCTATATCAACTGATATATTTGAAACCCTCACTATATTTAAAAATATTACAGAACACTTTCCAAATCTAAGACTAAGCTATCAAAGCAAGAACAATTTTTAAAGAACCAAGGCTTCCTTTAAGTATTTTACCTCATTCTGAAAACTCTATTCTTAAAATCTTGATTCTAGCCATAACAATCTTCCTTTAATTCTCAAACTTAATTCATTAGTTTATAAACCATCATTGGCTCACCAACTCTTGATGGTTGACTTGTCTTCTATTCTTAATTCCAACTTATAGAACTCTTTCCTTAGTAATTCATCAAATAATGATAAATGCTGGCAGCATTTTATCCTCATTAATTTACTAGATTTAGATGGAACTGGTTTAGTACAATTGTTCAGCTGTCAGTGAGTACACCCATCTTCTTGTTCCTCCCATAGCAAGATGATATTTCTGTGCAAAGGTTGAGTATGTAAGCCTTCCTTTAGTCCCATAGCAAGAAGATATTTTGACTTAAGGGTAACTATTATCTTAATCTAGACCTCTTTTGAAAGGCAATTCAAGTCATGAGACTCTTTTGTGGCACATTGCAATCTGGATCCCTAAAATAGTGACCCAAAACTTTCTTACACAACTTCTATATCTAATTATAAGAAAATAAGATTTTATGCAGAAAGCTTATAATTTTTGGACTGGTGAAACATAAAAGTTATAGCCAAAGATTAGAAGAAGAGAAACTAATTGCTAATTAGTATATGTATTCATCTATATTTGCTTTTATCTTATTTATTTTAAAATTTTGAACTTGTCATACTTTTGCATTGCTCTTATTTATTTCGCCTTGTTCAATTATGTATTAAAAGTAATTGGACTGGTGAAACAAACTTCCAATGAAAAACAATTGCACTAAGTTATCCACAGCATTGTCATTTGCAGAAGAATAAATAAAGAAACCAGTATGTAAATCTATTGAATGAAAGTGAAACAGATGAGTACAAGATGGTATTATGCACACTTAGTACTAAATGAAAACAAAGACTTTTTTTTTTCTTCATATATTGCAGAGGGAGTGATGCTTTTAAACTCATTGCCCAATGCAAAAAAAAAAGGATGTGAGTTCAGTTCCAATAAGATTACTAAGTTACTAACCATATTTTAAATTGTATGTCATTATGACTCAAAACATAAAGGATTTATGACAAACATAGAAGAGAACTTGAAGTACCTCCACCAAAGTACTTTGAAATTCCTCTGGGACTTGAGGAAGCAAGCGAGATAACAATTCCTGTAGCCTCCATCCTGTAAATATTTTCCGTCCGGTTATACATTTCCTATTTCTAACCTTCCGGGAGTCTGACCATCTACGGTAGCGATCAGACCTATAAAATTCCCCATAGTAGAATGAAAGCATTTCCCCCATCTCTTTGTTCTGTATAAATCTCTTGATCGATATAAAATTCTTCCCAAATATATATAAACCAAGGAGGAAACCATTACTTCAGCTCACTCCAGGGGTCAGATTTTGAACCTGGAACTGGGTAATATCTTTTGCTTTTATGCACTCCAACCAAGCTTGTTTTCCCTGCCACCATGTTTCCAACACCTGCAGTTCTTGATTCCTTGTCATGGTCCAATCCAAGAACATTTGAGGGTTCAGACTATTTACAGTACATCTCTTCTTCAACTTAAGATGAATCTTTTTTCTGTTTCTTGCTTTGACTTGCACATTTGGGTTACCTGACTCATCATGATTACTAACAAATTCCCACGTTCCATCTTCAATTTTATTCACTTCCTGAACCCACATGATTGGGATGGGTAAACCCATCAAAAAGGAGTGGGAAACATCAACTGTAACTCCGAATCAATAGGGTTCATTAGAAGCTGAGCATGCTCAAATTTGTCATTAAGGAAGGTATTTCCACTTGATAATCATCGCCAACTCTGGTATTCACCTGTGGATCTCCAAATATATCCCTTTCCTCTGGAGATCCTGGAGGAAGTAACTGCTTATCTGATGCTTCTTCGAAGCAGTTACCATCATGATCCAGCTGAAGTGACTCCATCTGCTATACATAAAGAAAAGAAAATATACCAATAAATAAAAAACAAACAGTAAGGACTACAAGCAGGCAAAGTTGAAATACGAAGGATGTGCTCAAATACATATGATCCAGATGTACATTATAAATTGAACTTGCTATTAACCAGTAGTACTGAAACCAGATAACAATCTAACATATGACATACATGAATGGTTTAAAAACCAGGTTTTGAAAATGATGAAAGTTAAAAGAAGCAAAAATAGATAACCCTTTCTTGGCATTAGATGATATTTCTCTGATAATGCCATCTCTGATAATGCCTATATGCACAGACGTACAAACACAGGCACGCACATAATTGCAGTTCTTTAATTCTCATGTTATCCAGAAATAGTAAAGCACCCAACAAGTAGAAGGGAAACCCTCAAGAATGCAAACAACTGGAAAACAATTAGAAGAATAGAAGCTTTCTTAATCAATGAAAATAAATTAAATCAAAGAAGAAAATCATCTCTCTTGGCCATCAAATTAGAGGAATGCTCCATCTATGACCATCAATATTGCAAGTAAAGATCATTTTGTTGAGCATCCAATAAAATCCAGGTTTCAATTTTTAACACAAAGCCCCATTAATCATCTTTTCTAGAATGATCAACACAATAACCCTCTCCCTCTCTCTCTTCAGACCCCAACTTGCTCAATCTGTAAACACAGTATTGTACATATACATATAGTGATCATGCAGCAAAGACCACATTCCAAATACGTGAACTAAAGGCACAATAAACTTTTAATCACAAGAAGCAAACAAAGGAAAACAAACATAACAGAGAATCTAGAGATCACCAACCCAGAACCAAAAAAAAATCAACCCCAGATCCATTGTCAAACATGATTTCAACACCAAGAACAATTGAACATGTTCACAAAATTGAAATCAAACCAAACAAACAGAGTAAATGATCAAAACAAAAGAACTGAAACCAAAACAAAGTTTATTCGTGCAAAGTTACCAAAACTCCAAACAATTACAAGTAAACTGAAAACATTAAAACCGACCATTGAGAACCCAAAGTTTATATCAACAATTCTCATTGATCTCACATAAAATTAACTCATATTTAAACACATTATGAACATAAACGACAATAACAATGCACATAGTGACATCACAAAAGATAAACAGTATGCAGTTGAAGTAAAGAGAAAGAGAGATTGAGTATTCACTAACCTCCATGGAAAAGCTTGAAAGTTCAAAAACCCACGTGAGAAACAAAGCCTGGGCAAATGGGTTTTCATGTTATGCATTGATTCACAAGTATTATAAGAGTTTATTATAAAACAAACCCAAATAAGTACCAAACATAATATTGAAAAAGAACCAGAGAAAAAGAGTACCTTGTTGAAGGCAGAGCTAAGTTTTCATGGGTGTACTAGTGTGAATTTGCGAGACCAAAAGGGAGAGAGAGATAGAGAGAGGAGAGGGAATAATAAAGAAACGAAAGTTTCTCTATGTATAAGCGAAGAGGGAGAGTAAAAATAGTGTCTTTTCTTTATGTCTTAGTACAAGTTTTGAGAGAGAGAACAAAAGAGAGACTCTACATGAAAATTTGTCTATGTGCAAGACCCATATGATGGATTAGTGCCTCAAGTTTGAATCCTTTTTTAAAATTTCATAGTGAATTATGTACATAATTTATATTGAATTTTTATGGAGTTTTCAATACCCGAAATTGATAAAGAGAAAAAAAATTAATGGATTAGTAGTTCATTGACATTGAATGCTTACATAGTTTTCCATATTTGAAGAATTTGATTTCAACAAAGAAGAGTTAAAAATTAATGGATTTGGAGAGCATGGGTCAAGGTCTAAGTCTCTAGAAAAGAGTTTCATAC
Source organism: Quercus suber (assembly GCF_002906115.3). Classification (NCBI taxonomy): domain Eukaryota; kingdom Viridiplantae; phylum Streptophyta; class Magnoliopsida; order Fagales; family Fagaceae; genus Quercus; species Quercus suber. The sequence goes on from NW_027070081.1 coordinate 370,984, forward strand.
ATATATACACTTAGATTAGGGTAAAAATATCTATTTTTATCTTGTATAAAAATAATAATGAATTTGTAATTTTGAAATAGTGAATGATAACAGAGTTCTCGATATCTAATAAAGAGAAAAAAAAAATTAGGAGAATTCAGTAGATTGGTAGTCTCGTGTATGGAATTGATGAATATAAACTTCTCTCGAACATATGTATAGGGTCCAAAGATTTTTTTTTTTTTTTCCTTTCTTTCTAATTTTGGGTCCATAGTTTGATTCTTAAGATAAATGTTTCATAATTTATATATTCGTTAAATAAGATATATTTTTGTTTGATAGAATCATTCATATAATAACACATAGAAGAAAAAAAAAATCCCTAATGAATTAGTAGTTTAAAAATATCGAATGCTTACTGAGGTTCCCGTATATTACAAATCTAATATATTACAAAGAAAAAAAAAATTATGGATTAGTAGTTTAGTGATATGGGATGCTTAAAAAAAATTTCGCAATTCAATGATTTGAAAAATTACACATGGTGTAACTCTAAGTAATATTATACCACCCAATAACTTGTTATTGAATTTATTTTTAAAAAATTACACCATTAGATTATATATTCATAAATGCATACCAATATTCATGCCAATCAGTGTTATTTATCATTCGATCATAATCTCATATTTTACTCATTTTTTAAACTATAACAACTTGAATTTAAACAATTGATTGATAACATTACTATGGATATCTAATCATCTTGAAATTTTGCAAGTATGGAAAATGCATGAAGATAATGTAATCCAGTGGTGGATTTGTTAAAATTCGCATTCAATTAAAAAAATATTGAGAGGTGTAACATTATTTCAAATTACACTAGGTATAATTTGAACCCAACTCATATATATATATATATTGTTTGTTTAAAGGAGTCATTCATATAACAAACACACGCATAAAAAATATGAATTGAATAGTAGTTTAGAGTTATCAAGTTATTCAAAAAAATAAATATTTGAAAAATGTGATAGAGGACAAAGAAAAAATAATATTGGATTATACTTTAGTGAGATGGAATGCTTATAGAGTGTGCTATATCCAAAGAATCCATAATCTGATATAGTAGAAAATGAAAATAAATTAATGGATTTGTAATTTTGGCGGTATTGAATGTTCACAAAGTTCTCAATATCCAATAGAGAAAAAGGAGAAGAATTATAGTATATTGATACTTTATTAGCATGCAACCGATGCCTGTAATATTCCTATGGTACACATATATTGGGTTCGTTGATATATATATATATATATATAATAGGTAAGATGAATGTTTTATATATTCGTTACATAAGAAAATTTTTTGTTTAAAGGAATAATTCATATAACACAAAGAAAAAAAAAAAAAAAAGAATTAATGGATTAGTAGTTTATTGACATTTGAATGCTTATAGAAAGTTTCCAACATCTAACAAATCCAATATATGATGAAAAAAAAAGAACGAGAGAGGAGAGATGTTATACATTCATACATACATATGTATATTATATATATATATCTTATTTGAGCGATACCATAATACATCATACCCATTTGGTTTGGGCTTGCAAGCAAGGAAACCGGCGGAACTGAGATGTAGTTTAGTTATGTGATAAAGGAAAAAAAAAAAAAAGAAGACTTAGATGTGTTTGGATACCGCTTATTTTATAAAAACTGAAAATATTGTAGCAAAATAATTTTTAAATGTGTGAATAGTACCGTGGGACCCATTTTTAATGAAAGTTTTGTTGAAAAAGAAGTTTGTGGGTCCTGTGAATAGTGCACAAAACCCAGTGCCCAGAGCCAAAGAAACGCGTATCTCCAAAAAAAAAAAAAAAAAAAAACGCAGACACAAGGAGAAGAAGCTCTATCCAAACGCATACTTAGTGGGTTAGCACTTAGCAGTTTAGTGGCATTTGAATGTTACAAAATTTTCGATATCCAATAGAGGAAAAAATATAAATAAAGATGAATTAATAGATTGATAGTTTAGTGGAATGTAACTAACGATATATATAAAGTTCCTCTTTTATATATATGAAAGGTTTTTGGACGTGATCGACCTATAAATTGTGAGATGAATGTTTCTATTTATCTATTACATAGCATAATTTTTTTCATTTAATTGGTACCGAAATATTTTGTTTATCTATCAAACTAAAACACCTTTTTTTGGTAGATATTGATTCTCTTGGTTTTATCACGTGTGCCAACGTACATAAATATAACCCAAATAGATTTGACCCAACACTGTAGTGACCCGAAAGGGGGTCTTGCAATCCATGGAATCCCACATCGCCTAGGGAAGCACATGAAAATGTGTTTATAAGGAATGATCTTCCTTCAATGTGTAGAGGCCTTTTCCCTAGCGCAACCTAGGGAAGAACAAAACCGTGAGGGGTATGGGTCCCAAAGCGGACAATATCTACACAGTTGAGGCGGGGTCGTTACAGATGGTATCAGAGCCATGCCCTAGCCGGAAGTGTGGGTCCCACACGCGAGGACGCGTGTGCTCGTAAGGGGGGTAGATTGTAGTGACCCGAAAGGGGGTCTTGCAATCCATGGAATCCCACATCGCCTAGGGAAGCACATGAAAATGTGTTTATAAGGAATGATCTTCCTTCAATGTATAGAGGCCTTTTCCCTAGCGCAACCTAGGGAAGAACAAAACCGTGAGGGGTATGGGTCCCAAAGCGGACAATATCTACACAGTTGAGGCGGGGTCGTTACAAACACTCATGTACAAATTTTGTTTACGCTAATCATGGTTCTTTGGTTAAAGAGACTCCTTTCTCTTGTCTTCATTTAGAAACACATGAATTCAAAAGGAATGGATAGCTAGAGAAGTATGATTTTATTCATCATAATTCTAATAGAGAAATGAAAAGATGCTACAACTTTTTACAAGTGCTTCTAATGAAAACAATCTAGGTTCAAATTTGTCCCTCCTCCAACAATTGAATTCTTAAAAACAAAAAATAAAACAAATCCTCCTTTTTTTAGAGAACTGGTATAAAGAATTCCCTAGACATTAAGGAGAGATTGGAAGTTTCTTGAGATTAATTTGATGAACAAATATAAGGTCCTTTTAGAAACACAGAAAAACTCCACAACAATTTTATTACATTATCAAATTTGCCCACCACTTTTATCATGAACTATTAAAAAAAAATTGCATATTTTGGCAAACAGAAGTAGATATATATTGAACTCCACAAATTATTGTCAACAACAATCACTTAGGAGGAATGGGATACAAAAGCAAATTATGTCGTAAAGTGAATTTTTCAACCTTATTATTTCTTTCGGCAAATTGTGGCACGCCACTTTTACGACAGAGAAAGGCGGCTTCATTGGCATAACCAACTTTCCTAGATGCATCACCACATAACCCTTTATCGAAGAGATCGAAAGCTTGAGAGATTTCAAAGACTGCAAAGTTGTAATTATCATGACATTCTTTCATGTTAATGCAGGAAATATATATGAAATTCTCAGTTTTGTGATATGCAAAAATAGAGAAAAAAAAATGCACTAAAAAAAAATAATTACACAAGACAATATTTAACTTCCTCTCCATAGACTAAGTTTTAGAAAAAGTCTCATTTAAAACAGTAGCACTTTTATTTCAAGTCGGCTCATAATTTGGATCAAATATAACTAGACTTCATAAAGCCCGACAATTCAACCACAATGTCAGGTTAGTGGTCTCACTAGTGTTGTCAAACATCTTAGACACATATGAAAGTGTGTTCTCATACATAGAACGATTACAAGTTTTTCTGATCAAAGCGGCTCCCTTCTCTTCTAATGTAGCAACACAGGAATTCATTAGTAAGAAAAGATAAGAACGGAAAGGATTGTGAGAGGGAGTGAAATGAGACCCTGATTTACCATAGTTCCAGTAGAGGAAGTTTTTTTACTTCTATTTTTCTATTATTTTTTAAAGTAACCTAAAAGGCAAGTCTTGAATATATTAATTTCCACAAATATTTCTCCTTTAGGTGTAACTGTAAAAAAAAAAAGAAAAAAAAATTATAACTATATATATCTTCCACCTAATTGAAAAAAAAATGTATGTATGTGTGTATATATATATATATATACACATACATACATACATTCATTTTTTTCTCCCTTTATATATGGGTTGGTTACACCTTGTGTAAATATATACACACATACATAGGAGAAAATGGGCATTTGCCTCTTTCACCAAAACTTTTCAGCAAAATGCCCCATATCTGAAACTAATTAGGGAAGTGCCCTGTTTTGAAACTCGATTTTCTAAAAATCGAGTTATAGCGAATTGAAAAATTTTTTTAAAAAAAAATTTTCTGAAACTTGAGTTCCATGTGAAGTACTCGAGTTCATGGAACTCCGAGTTCCTTGAAAAAATTAAAGTGGAACTCGAGTTCCATGAACTCGAGTACTTTACATGGAACTTGAGTTCCAAAAAAAAAAAAAATTCCTAAGTCCACGTTTACTATAACTCAATGTTCCAAAAATTGAGTTTTACATTTGGAACTTGATTTTTAGAAAATTGAGTTTCAAAATAAGGGCATTTCCCTAATTAGTTTCAGAAATTGGGCATTTTGCTGGAAAATTTGTGAGAAATGGGTAAAAGCCCATTTTGGCCCACATACATACATTTTTCTCCTTTTATATATGAGTTGGTTACACCTAGTATAAAATTCAAGTAATATTGTACCCCTCAATATTTTTTTCAATTATTTATAGTTTTTTGAGAGATTTTATGGCTTTTAAAAGCACAAAATTTTTTGACCACCATAAGAAATAAATTCACAAGATTCTTCAAGATACTTACATGTAGAATCTGGACTTGGTTGTATTCCTAAGTTGATTTACTTGGAATTCATTACCAAACTCAATTGAGTAGGGTAAAATATTATCTTAAAGAAAACGATTGATTTGTGCCCTTAAACCTACTTCAAATTTTTGGTTTTTCCATTAATTTCCCCTTAAATTCCCAACAAGCTTATTATATTTATGAAGAATTGGAAATAATGATTTGTAGAGGCTTTCAAAGTAATGTTCAAGACTTTTAAAGTTCGATAAATTTGAAGAAATGAACATCAATGGATCATGATTCAAAGGAGCAGAGGTTGTTTGTTGGCATGAAAAATGTTATGCTTCTTTCGCATTGTAGATGCATTGAAACAAGGTTTATGATTGAACATTAAAGGTAATAGATTTTGTGACTCGAGCAATTTGAGTTCAAATTGGTAAATAATGTTTCTATGTTAGTAAGTATTTTTTGGGCTAGTCAGTAGTCACTAAACTGAAAAGGCTTGTGGGTTTCGGAATAAGACCAAGTCGTACAAATAGTGATGCTTTTCTTTTGAATCTAGCTTGGAAAAGTATGATAGACATTAAAATTGTGTTATTTTATTTCCCCTCATACTTTACCTTCAAGTCATAACCCACAATTTATTCCCACATTTGGAGGGCTATCCCTATCCTATGAGGAAGAAAGCTACTTAAGCTAGGCCTCCTGTGGCCTATAGGAGATAGCCAAACCATTCTTTTTTTGATGTACTATTGGCTACCTTGCAAACCACTCCACAACATAGTTCAAGGGCCCCTAAAGGAATTTGATCTTTCTTTGTTGCTAATTGATTTAATCTTTTGATAAATTACCGGTTGCCTAAAAAATTTTAGCTGTTTAAAAATAATGAATTTAATCATAACTCTAACCATCTTATTTTTCCCTTGTCTTTTGAGCTTGCCGATTATATTGAACAAATTTTACTTGCATATCCCATGCCATTGACATGCCAAAGTTTTGAATTATGGGCCCTTAAATTGGGGTTACCATTAGCTTGAAACAGAGGGTTTAAAAGAGTCTTAGTTGAGACCCATTCATTGCTTATTATGAAATTGCTAGTTACCGCTAAACATTTCCCCACCGCTGATTCTAGCTTGAGTTTCACAATGGCAAGTAAGAATTAAGCACATCTACAATAGTAGAGGGATTGCTTTGAAAAAAAAAAAAAAAAAAAGGATAGGAAAATACTTAATGATATTTGTCCCAGAAAGTAAGAATTAAGCACATCTACAATAGTAGAGGGATTGCTTTGAAAAAAAAAAAAAAAAAAAGGATAGGAAAATACTTAATGATATTTGTCCCAGATTTTTTGCTTGAATTGTTTTCATTGGGACTATATTGGAATTTCCATTTTAGGGTGCATCTTTTAAGTATCATTGTTTCTTATGTTTTTTTTTTAGAGAAAGTTTTAACTTGTGACATCTATTCCTGATGATAGTTCTTTATTATTAGACCAATACACCAATCGATTTTTTATGTAGGCAGAGGAATTAAGTTACAGATCTCTTATTCTATTATTAGAGATTTTACTAGTTGAATTAATTTGAATCCAACCCATTGTTTCTTATATATTTAATTTTTTATTGTTTTCAATATATCCCTAATTTTAATGGAGAAAATAAGAAGTATTTCTTGTTATTAAACTCATGAAAGCAAAAATGATTTTACGAGAGAGATCTAAGTAGAAAAAGAAAATCATAGAATCCTTACTTTACACACACGTACTCGTACAATTAAAAATAAAAAAATAAAAATTTCGTATAGTAAGTCTGTGCCGTCTTCTAAGGCAAAAAGAGAGATACACTGTGGACCCCCACATGACACAGGTTCTAATTTACTAACTTGCACTTGGAAATTAACAATAGTACATTAGTACTTTAAACTCCTTGACTGTTTGATTTGTTATTGAATTGTTTCTCAAATTTGTTTGGTTGCGAAGTAAGAAAGTGGTGGAAAATGAAAGAAAAAAATGTGAGCAATTTTATTTAGGGTTTGTTTGGATACTGGTTATTTTATTAAAACTGAAAACTTATTTCTAAGAGTACTACAGATAAAGTTAAAAATTAGTTGAAATAGTACAATGAAGCCCATGAATAGTACCAAAAAGTGCAGTGAAGCCCATAAATAGTAGCAAAAATAAGCTAATAGTGAAATAATTTATAATTTTAATCCATATCCAAACGCACACTTAGAATATTATATTTTATTATTTTGTGAACAAATGTTTTAGTTAATGTGTTTTTCATTGCAAGCTAAATTAGCTGTTGATATATGTTTTTATTGTAATTAAGTTATTTGATGTAACATGTAAGCATTATGTAATGTTAAAAAAAAATACTTGACAATTTTTGTTAATTATAATAATGCTATAGTCATAAACTATTTTACAATATTTTTACAAGCTGTTAATGTAGCCAGCTTCTTATTGGTTTTTATCTAGGCCCAACATTAACATCACTTTTTCATTTACCAATAACCACTCACCATATTAGTAGTTTGTAAAAAAATTTATAAAAAAATTTATATCTCTAGCATTACTCATTTCTGTTAATCAAATAATAGCAAGAGTAGCATTCCAACGTTTTTTTTAAAGAATATAGAATAAATGTATACATTTTTTATACCATAATTGACTTTAAAAATTGAGTATCAAATGTATATTTAAACCATTATTTATTATTAAAATAGTTACAATATACTGTTAACCTGCAACTCAAACCATTTTTTCCCCTAAACTTCCAATTACTTTTTGTTGTTGTTGAAAATACTAAGTATTTTAACACATATACATAATGGTTTGTGTGTGTGTGTTAAAATACTTAGACTTCTAATCACTTTGTGTATGAGAGATGTCAATTAAATTATAAGACTTTTGACAAATAATTATTTAATTGAGTGTAAAAAAACAGAGAAAGTGTCTTAAAGATGTAAATTTTTAATTTCTTTAAAGAAATTTACATTATACTTGTAATATAAATTTACATTATAGACACAAAAAATGATAAATGTAATGCTTACAATATACCATGTAAGTTTACATTAAAAAATACAATATAAACTAAAAAAAATTCTTTAAAAAAAAAATTATATCATATAAAGTAGCTTTATGAATAACTTGCATGGTAGAATTCATAGCCAAGCCAAAACATCAATGGCCTAGTCGATCGCCCATACTGTACTAGAGTCTAAAGGCATCTGGAAAATTCAACTAGGGTCACTATATTCACTTTGAAATTTTGTGCATTCGCTATATAATTATGTGAAAGCGATAATATCATGTCAAGGCCAGGCCTGCACATAGGACAAAGTTATGTTTCGATTTTGACGGCAGTACAAATTTAAGTTCAGATCCATTCGAACTTTCGAGAGTACATTCACTATGTATCATGTTGCGACTTAGGATAACTTCTACATTCAACTCTATAAATTATTTTGTTTTCTTGCTCTTTTCAACTTGAGTAATTAATATACTTGGAATGAATGAAAAGAATTAATACTTTTAAAAAATTAAAGATTATTTTTATTAAGTAAACACAACTCACATTCATTATAGTATTGTACTGATGAGTGAAAGCCCTTGTAGATAAAAACATGATCAGACCTCTAAAAGATAAAACCTAGTACTATTTGTTGCATTTGAAGATGCCAAAACAGATCACGTACCCTATACGAGATGGGTGTCTAATAAAATAAATAGATAAATGCTGGGAGAAGTGAAGCTGGGCTGGTACTAAATGTATGAGTAGCATGTAACATCTCTCTCATATGAAGTTAAGTCTTATCATTTGTGAGGTCCATACCCGAACTATTGGGTCAAACCTAATTAAGCTTGCTCTTTGGGAGAAATTGGGAAGCAAACACCATAAAATCAAGACAATAAAAAACCGACGGATGAATAGGAACGATTACATACATAATTCCTAACCTTATACCTATTTTCCAGGTGTTACAAATAATATAATTGCCCTAAGAAGAAAAATATACAACAAAATGCTTCACTTACCCTATATCCTAAGCCTCTAAATAGAGAGCATGAGGGATACCCTTATTAGGAATGGCAATGGGTCGGGTTCGGGCCGGGTTTTTCCATACCTAAACCCGACCCGCGGGCCAAGACCCGCTGCTCGAACCTAGCCTATTTACTAAACGGGTTTCTTTTCGAGGGCCTGGACCTACCCCTGTTGGGCCCCACGGGCCCCACGGGGCCCGTTAAGCCTTGCTAGATCAGGGCTCATTCTGTTGCCCAATAAAAAAAAAAAAAAAAATGTTTGCCTGATACTGATTTTCTCAGCAACCAAACAATAGGGGACACTCAAGAAAACCCAAATCTGAACAGATCGGAAACCCTTATTTTTTTTTTAATTACAAAATTTTCCCACATCAAAAGTAAAAACAAGAATTAACATATAGACCCTACAAAATCAAATCAAACATGCCGATCCTATTCAACAAAAATAACACTTAAACTAGAGAACACAAATTTGATTCTTTGAACAAAATGAATGATTTTCAGTGCAAAAGCTTGAGTTCACAACGAGGTGAGAAAGATGAGAGAGTTGTGGCCTTGTGAGGTGGAGGAGGGTCCGACGAGGTGAGGTCCGTGAGGAGAGGTGCTTGATCTTTTGAGGTGCTTGTCGGTGAGGTCGCTTGAGGGAGAGCGGTGACGCTGACAGAGCTTGGGACGGCGGTGAAGGCTTGGATTGGCGGTGAGAGGTTGGGTAGTTGGCCGAAGGTGAGATTGAGAGTGAGTGAAATTGTTATTTGTGAGTGAGACTGAAGAGAATAGAGATGAGAGAGGCAGGCTGTGTGAGCTGAAATGAATGAGGATGAGGAATAGAAATTTTAGGGTTTATAACATTATATATATATATGAGGATATTTTAGTAATTATAAAATTATATATAACCAGGTCGGGTTGGCTCCGGGTTTGGGCTGGATTTTTACAAAAACCCAGACTCGACTCGGACCCAGTTTGGGTTTTTTTTTTTTTTTTTTTTAAACCCAAACCCGACCCTATTCCTTATCAGGCCAGGTAAAACCCAGCCCATTAGGGTCAGGCCAAGCCAGGTACCCGCGAGTCGGGCAGAAATTGCCATCCCTAACCCTTATAATGCAAATATAAGATGTTACTATTCATTTATATTATCATTTAGGGTCATTTATCATTTTGGCCCATAACGTTTGTTTTATATATGAAAATGATCCCAAATGTTTAAATCTGTCAATTTAGTCCTTAATTTTTTAATATTGTGTCAAAATAGGCTCTCTTTTTAAGTGGTAGATGGAAAAAGTTAATGTAACTAACTGTGATATTTAAATATTAATCTCGATGCTAGCTAGGATGCCATGTAAACTGCCAAATCACATTAAATAATAAACACAATTTTAATCAAGAACAATTCTACAAACACAACAATTTTTACAATAGTTGAGTTGACAAATTTTTATTGATTTTCAACTTGACCTACTATTAACATCATTTTTTTAGTTACCATTAACAACTTGCCATCTAAGCACATATAAATTTTTTTTGTCAAAATTAGTTGGTTACTTAAACTTATTGTTTAATGAAAGTAAGCTAAAAACTGCAAAAATAAAGAAACTTAATCTGATTTTTACAAATCCAAGTTTTGGATTTTAGACTATAAAGTATAAACCCATCCTAAACTCAACCACCAAAAAAATTAGATCTACATTTTAAATGTAGCAAACAAAACAATATGACAACCAAAAAAAGTGAGAGAAAGGAACGATTTCTATTCATTTACCATTGAAGCTCCTCCTCATGCCGTTCATCTCCGGTGGGGCCGTGGAAATTTTTTAGGTATTGTAGGTGACTCAGCCACAACACATGGTGGTCGGGATGAAGATAAGATTTGTGGATTTTTGGAGAATCGATTTTGGTGATTTCATAGGATTTAGGTTGCTTTTGTGATTTATTAGGTTTTATTTGATCATTATGGCTGTTTTGAGCTAATTTTGTGATTTCTTGGGCTAGGTCGATTATTGGGATTTGATTTGAGCTAATGTTTTTTATGATTTCAAAGGTTTGGTTTGATTTTGGAATAAAGGTTGTAGGGTTGGGTGGTTTTTTTTTTTTTTTTTACTTTGCAAGATGCTTGAAAATATTTTTTGAAACATTTTTTGGAATTCGACCAAAGGTTTGGAAATATTTTTTTTATAGAAAATGTTTTTTACCTGAAAATTAGGTTGAAACAAACGCAGCCCTTTTGTGTAAATAGTATTAATGTTTTCTTTATAATCCTAATTAAATACTTTTAATTAATATTTATAATTCAAAGCATTGAACGATGGAGAGGGCATTTGTTTTGAGAATCATCGGGCTATTGGGGCAAATTATGAATGATTAAAGGTTAATATATATCTTTCGAAACAAATTTAGAAATCATTAGGATAACATTTTTTAAGGTGAAAGTTAGGCTTTCAAGGCCATCCTAGGTCGAGCTAATCTATGGTCTATAGTGTATTTTTATTATTATATAAAGGGTTTGGTGGTCTCAACTCTCAAGTTTGGATTAGTCAAATAAACCCTTACGTACTAAACATTTAAAAACAAAATGCTAGAATATTAATCATAAAATATTATGAGGATAAAATTGTTTTTTGATTTTCTTTTTAGTAGAACCGACAGGAGTATAAAATTGTTTAAAAAAAAAAAAAAAACAGAAGCAATCCTTAAATCTGGAAAAATGAGAGAAAAAACAAGAATAAAAAGTTGGTATGAATACAAGTTTCATATGCAGAAAAAGTAAAGATGTTTGAGAACTAAATATAATATAAATGAGCCTATATCTATAAGTTTAAACATTTGGTGGTCTCAACTCTCAAGTTTGGATTAGTCAAATAAACCCTTACGTACTAAACATTTAAAAACAAAATGCTAGAATATTAATCATAAAATATTATGAGGATAAAATTGTTTTTTGATTTTCTTTTTAGTAGAACCGACAGGAGTATAAAATTGTTTAAAAAAAAAAAAAAAACAGAAGCAATCCTTAAATCTGGAAAAATGAGAGAAAAAACAAGAATAAAAAGTTGGTATGAATACAAGTTTCATATGCAGAAAAAGTAAAGATGTTTGAGAACTAAATATAATATAAATGAGCCTATATCTATAAGTTTAAACCTTTTTTATTAAGTGGTGTTTTTATATATTATATTAAAACTAGAATTAAAGTCCACTGCAAGAAATGTAATGAGAATAAAATTGTTAAAGTTAAAAATCTAAACCCATGGTCTGTGTGTGTATATATATATATATATATAATTTGTGAGAGAGATGGAGAAGAAACCTCCAAAGTCCAAACAAACGTGACAATATTTGTGAAATAAAAAATAGTTTAGGTCCTATTCAAAAAAATTTAGGTACACAATTTTTATTTATTTTTTATTTCTTCCCTCTGTGGGGAGAGATATCTAAGATCATCATCATCTCACAAAATTGTGGGACCTATGCTATGAAAGAGGTCTTGTAAAATATTATAAAAAACTAATGCACAATGAGTTTTACACATTACAAAAACACGTTTTTAGTGTTGTGGGGCCCGTGGGCCTGATAGCCTCGGCCCATCGTGTAGCAGGCCCAAGGCCCATGTCGAGGAACACTGACTATTCAAGGCTAAATTGGGGAAAGTCTCTTTTCCCAATCTACGCCGATGACCTCCTCATCCTCGGCCTGACAAGGGTGATTTTTGGGAAAGACCAGGCCCAAAGTAAGCTGTCACCCTCGCATTTAATGCATTCACCTAGCCCCCCCTGGCCGCATTAATGGGGATATAACCCCTTGGCAGGGTAACGTTGATCAGAGTGAACCACTTGAGTACTGATAAGGCCTCTGATGGGACGGACGGCCAGAAGAAAGGCAAATGGATGATCAACAGATGAAGTAAGGAGATAGGAAGATGAAGACTATATAAGAAAATCAAGTAAAGTAAAAAAGAGAGGGGGGAAAAAAAGAGAGAAGGAAAGGGTCTCCTCGGCCCGTGGCCAAGGAGCATCCCCCAGTTGTAAATAAACTCTAAGTATTTTCTTTTATAAAGGATAGTTCATGCTTGATGAACGACGGCCAGCGCCTAAACCTTTAACCCACTCTCTATAAATTTATTGTTTGGGCTTGTTGGGCTGAAAACTCATTCATATTCAGGGTCAATCCAAATTGAGTCCCTACAAGTGTATTTAGACCGAGTATATTTGCACACACAATAAATATGGAGAAAAATGGGCTTTTGTCTTTATTTTTTAAAATATTTAACATAATGTTCCTGTTTTGAAACTATTAAGCATCATGTTCTTATTTTGAATCTTGATTTTAAAAAATTCGAGTTGCAGGTAGAACTCAACATTAACAATGTTGAGTTCTATGTATATTTTGCTACTTAATTTTTTTTTTGAAAATTTAACTAAAACTCGACAACAGAGACATTCTTGTTGGGAAATTGCCTCAAATTCCAATTATAACTTGGAAAGTCAATTAGGTTTCCTAGTGAAAGAATGAAAAATAAATTTGGGTTCCTTGTTGTAGAAGGAAAGACTATTTCTTGGTGTTGAAGGAAAGTTTATTCTTTATTAAAGAAATAATATATTCCTAGTCCAAGAGGAAATAGATTCCTTGTTAAAGAGATAATGTTTTCATAGTCCAAGAGAGAATAGCAAAAAAGTCTTATAAATAGACAATGTTACAAAGAATTTGATGGTTTTGGCTTTGGCCCAAGAGTACTCCCTATAGAGAGAGGGAAAATAGAGCGTGAAACCAAGAGAGAGAAAAATAGATTTTCGCTTGGGAGGAACGCTAGAGGAAGGAGAGAGTAAGGTATCGCCGTCTTCAAGAAAATAACTAAGGAGGAGAGAGTAAAAGGTTGCCGCTTTTGAGAAGATAGCCAAGGAGGAGAGAGTAAAGTATTGCTGCCTTTGAAAAAGATAATTAGTGTGTGTGTGTGTGTGTGTGTGTGTGTGTGTGTGTGTGTGTGTGTGTGTGTGTGTGTGTGTGTGTGTGTGTGTGTGTGTGTGTGTGTGTGTGTGTGTGTGTGTGTGTGTGTGTGTGTGTGTGTGTGTGTGTGTGTGTGTGACAAATAGATGATCAACAGATGGAAGGAGGGGATAGGAAGATAAAAACTATAAAAGAAAAGCTAGTAAAGAAAAAGGGGGGGGGGGGAGAAAAAAAGGGAGAACAATAAGGCCTCCTCGGCCACAGGCCGAGGAGCATCCCCCCATTTGCAAAGAAACTCTTAGCACTTTTTATAAGAAAAGTTTATGCCTGGTGATCGACGGCTAGCGCCTAAACCTTTCAACCCACTCTCTATAAATTTATTGTTTGGGCTTATTGGGCTGAAAACCCATCACTCAGGGTCAATCCAAATTGAGTCCTTACAATTCACATATAGGCTTAACAACGAATAATATAGCTGAGCTTTGAGCAGTTAGGCAACGGCTATCTTTGGCTTGGGATGCAGGCATAAATTTTTTAAATATAGAGGTAGACTCTAGTTATTAAATGTCTAACTTTTCCTGAAGATATGGCTTTGGCCTTCGCCCCTTTAACTTGTGATTGCTGGATACTCCTGGCAAGAGACTGGACGGTCAGTCTACATCATACTTACCATGAGGCAAGGGGAGTGGCGGACAGGCTAGCAAAAAGGGGAAGGGAGCAAAGCAATCGACTGGAAATATATGCACAATGTTCATCTTAATAACCTTGTGCAGAAATGCACTCCTAGAGAGTGCTCTATGAATCCTTTTGGAAACTGACACCAACTACATGTGTCTAATGGACTTACTTGATGTACTTTGCTTTTAAATATTAAATAAATTCTCCATTTTCACCCCAAAAAATAAAAAGTTCTTTTCTTAGTCCTGATAAGCGATAATGAGTGATTGTCTTGTATAATTGAGAATCTCTGCCACATCACTGGCTTTTTAGATTTTGTTTCAATTTATAATGAGTCATGTTTAACTTAATCCATATAAATCAAAAGGCACTGTACAAATCATTCAGTTGCCGCAATCCTAAGTCCTGACTGCTCAGGTAAAAAAGCACACAGTACCAACCTATAGAGTTCAAATCCTCTGTCTCATTAATTGTGCTCTACTTCATGCTTCACCAATAAAACTTGAACAACTAGCCTCTCTCATTAAATGAGATATCCCATTAAATGAGACAACTAGCCTCTCTCATTAAAGTCAAAGTTATCTCATTTAATGAGAGAGGCTAGTTGTCCAAGTTTTATTGGTAGAGCATGAAGTGGAGCACAATTGATGAGACGGAAGATTTGGACTCCTACATACATGCTTCATTACAAGTTACTGGGAAAGAGACCAATGCTCACAAGATCTTTTAATAATGAGAAAACATTGCATCAAGAGCTGGCGTAAAACCAGTGTTTTATGCCAGCCAATAGACTACTGGTTTTACGCCAACCAATAGACTCCTGCCACGTGGACTCTCACTTAAATCCCTCTCCACATGGACTCCATGCAGAGAACGAAGAAAGAAAACCACAGCCTGAAGACAAAAGCTCACGCCATTCACCTCTGCTTCCTCTGCTTCCTTCACGCCGAACCTCCACCACCGCCACACAGATCGCCAGAGCAGAAAGAGTTCTCGCCGTGCCGTCCTTTGCTTGCCCAAACCTCCACTACACCATACACCGAAGCTCACCGCCACAAAGGTCGCTGGAGTTGTGCGCGGAGCTTGGAAACATACCGGAGCCGCCGTGACCACAATCCAAAGGTTTGTTTTTCATGATTTTCCCTTTTCCCCAATTTGGATTTCGAATTATTTTGGTTTTTCTATTTTCTGGGTTTATGGGTTCAGTACAGTTGTGTTTGGGATTTTGGGTTTTGGAATTGGAGTTTAAGGGTTTTGGGTATTGCTAGTTTTGTGCTAATAGCCTAATATTGCTCATTACTAATTGCTTAAGGCTTGTTCCTCAAAAAAAGAAGAAGCTTGAGGGTTTTTTTCTTTGAATCTATGAACTGGGATTACTTTCTGTGTTCTGAACTATTAGTCTTTGAATTGATGACCTTGCTCAACTGCCTTCTTTCTTTTTGGTATATGATATATGCGTCTTGTTTCATCAACCGGGTTCTTTTTAATTTTTATTGTTTCTTTTCTTCATTTGTTACCCTTTTTTTAGCCCTATGCTCCTCTGTTTTTGTCATGGATTATGAGTATCTTTAATTACTATTATTATGATGATGATAATGATGGGGATTTTATAGTTAATTCATGTTAATTTCATGGCCATTCGGACATTCAGGGGCCTCTGTGTTGGTTGGTTGGACTTGGGAGTCTAGGCTAGCAATTAACTGTCTTGTAGGGAGCCACTATAGGGTCATGAATGAATTAGAAAGCTAAGTTGACACCATAGGATAGATCAGGTCCAGTGAACTTGGGGTATTGAAGTGCTCCCACAAGGATTTGATAACTATAAGGATCAGGATAAGGCTCATCAGTAGATGGGAAATGTCTGCCTTTCTCAGGCACTGGAGTAATAATTGGTTTGCAGAGAAAACATTGCATCAGGAGCTGGCGTAAAACCAGTGTTTTACGCCAGCCAATAGACTCCTGCCACGTGGACTCTCACTTAAATCCCTCTCCACATGGACTCCAAGCAGAGAACGAAGAAAGAAAACCACAGCCTGAAGACAAAAGCTCACGCCATTCACCTCTGCTTCCTTCACGCCGAACCTCCACCACCGCCACACAGATCGCTGGAGCAGAAAGAGCTCTCGCCTTGCCGTCCTTTGCTTGCCCAAACCTCCACTACACCATACACCGAAGCTCACCGCCACAGAGGTCGCTGGAGTTGTGCGTGGAGCTTGGAAACATACCGGAGCCGCCGTGACCACAATCCAAAGGTTTGTTTTTCATGATTTTCCCTTTTCCCCAATTTGGATTTCGAATTATTTTGGTTTTTCTATTTTCTGGGTTTATGGGTTCAGTACAGTTGTGTTTGGGATTTTGGGTTTTGGAATTGGAGTTTAAGGGTTTTGGGCATTGCTAGTTTTGTGCTAATATTGCTCATTACTAATTGCTTAAGGCTTGTTCCTCAAAAAAAGAAGAAGCTTGAGGGTTTTTTTCTTTGAATCTATGAACTGGGATTACTTTCTGTGTTCTGAACTATTAGTCTTTGAATTGATGACCTTGCTCAACTGCCTTCTTTCTTTTTGGTATATGATATATGCGTCTTGTTTCATCAACCGGGTTCTTTTTAATTTTTATTGTTTCTTTTCTTCATTTGTTACCCTTTTTTTACCCCTATGCTCCTCTGTTTTTGTCATGGATTATGAGTGTCTTTAATTACTATTATTATGATAATGATAATGATGGGGATTTTATAGTTAATTCATGTTAATTTCATGGCCATTCAGACATTCAGGGGCCTCTGTGTTGGTTGGTTGGACTTGGGAGTCTAGGCTAGCAATTAACTGTCTTGTAGGGAGCCACTATAGGGTCATGAATGAATTAGAAAGCTAAGTTGACACCATAGGATAGATCAGGTCCAGTGAACTTGGGGTATTGAAGTGCTCCCACAAGGATTTGATAACTATAAGGATCAGGATAAGGCTCATCAGTAGATGGGAAATGTCTGCCTTTCTCAGGCACTGGAGTAATAATTGGTTTGCACATCTGCATGAAAGCAAGTTCTAAGATATCCTCAGCATACTGGTTTGACATAAAAACAGGCTATGTTGGCTAACACCGAGAAAGTGATGAAGAAAACACAAGACCTTGATGGAGAACTCATGTCCCAACTGAGAGATGAACCAGTTGATGCTAGTTAAGGACAAGACGAATGCTGGATATCCCTACCTTTGACAACTTCCAGTACAAGGAGAAATGTTTCTAAAAAATTGATACTATCAACTTGGCTAAACCTCTTAGCCACCAACTAAGCTTTGATACGTTCCAAGGAGCCATCTTGTTTCAATTTTGCTTTGTAAACCCATATACACCCAATGGCATTCATGTCAGGGTGATGTGCCAGGGCCATGAGGTCCAGATTTGCATTTAGGGCAGCAAATTTTTTCATCCATAGCAGCAACCCATCCAGGCTGACATTTGGCAAAGATGATAGATTTTGGTACAATAGGTATATTATGAGTAACCCTTGCTACATGAAAATTAAGGTACCTTGAAGTTGTCATAGTAGGAAGTGTGTCAACTGTTGGTGAGTGACTTGGTATAATATTTGTGGCAGGTGGTGAGAATCCTGAAATAAGGGAGGCATAAGACAATAGTTTTGTTGATTGAGGTTGCCTCCCAATCTGTGAATGTAATTAGCTCCCCCATTAATTTTATTATTCCTATATATATTTCTTTCAATTTTTCAATTTGTGCTTCTTTTTTTATTTTTATTGGATTTGTATTTCTTTCAATTTTGCTTCTTACAAGTGCCGTTCCAACAAGTTAGTCTTACTGTGGTTTTTGAATTCTCCGCTATCAACTTTAGCCTCTAGGACACAGCTGGTATCATTTATTTGATAGCTATTAAAATATTTTTAGTTTCAAATATAATTTACTCCTACTTGTAATGTCAATTTTTTCCTACTTGTAATGTCAATTTGCTCTCTATATGTACAAAAGTGCAAATAAGGATGTACTTGGAGCTCTTTTATGTAATAAAGTTTATTAAGTGGAGCTATTTGATAGCTGTTTTATGTACTTGAAGCTCTTTG
The DNA here is from genome assembly GCF_002906115.3 of Quercus suber. Taxonomy (NCBI): domain Eukaryota; kingdom Viridiplantae; phylum Streptophyta; class Magnoliopsida; order Fagales; family Fagaceae; genus Quercus; species Quercus suber. The sequence continues at coordinate 389,553 of NW_027070081.1, forward strand.
ATAGCTGTTTTATGTACTTGGAGCTATATGTATCAATGTCAATTTTCTCCTACTGTTAATGATAATTGTAATATTAGCGTAAAATTTTTCAATTAAATTTTAATTTTGTAATAGAACAAGTTTGCCAGATTGGGCAAGTTTAGTATTGTAATAGCACAAATTTTAAATTTATTCTTAATTGTTGCTTATGAATTTTTCTTCTCTTTTGTTTTTTATAGGTCATATTGAAATATAAAATTACTTGAATTAAAAATATAAGTGCGAATAACAAAGAACCTGAAACAATCTCACTTTGTGATATGGTGAATGACTTAGTATATGATGAGCCAGAAATAAACGAAGATCAAAATAATATAGACTTGTCATTGGATTAGTTGGCTTGTATTATTTGGAAATTCATAACTTGTCTATGAATTTAAACAAGTATCCATGTAATTTTGATTCTATAAAAGAATTGTTAAAATGTCTTTTATTTTGCTTATCTACAATTCTGCATATCCGCATGTATGCATTTCATTCGCAATTAATTGTATTTGTATGAAGACCAATTAATTAGAAACTAAGTACAATTCACATTCACTAACAATTGAAAGTTTATTGCCTAGTACTATTATCTCTTCAAGTACAGCCCAACAAAAACAAATCCATGTACAAGTCCAGGTACAATCTATGGAAAGCTTAAAGCTTAAAAAAAAGGTCCTAACTTCTACCCTAAAGCGAATCCATGCATGTATCCAAGTGCAGTTGAATGCATGTAAAGTCCAACGGTATACAGGTTGAATGCATGCTCTCCTTCTCCAATTACTCTAATGCACACCACAACCATTCCCATCTCCAAGCTACTTCGTATGATACTTTGGGATTCGATGCTGACGTTACAAATACTAATACAGGCCAAGCTGCTAGAAAGAAACGCAATGAACGTGAGAAAAAATAAATTAAGGCAAAAAAAATATAGATTAGTTGAAATTGAAACCATTTAACAATATAAAACATTAGTTATTAAAGTAGATATATCTAATTGATACAAATATTATAATTAGGATTAAGTTTTCACTCATGTAATGAGAAATGATCTCTTGGCAATGCTCACAAGCATTCTCCTAAGAATACTAACCCATCAAACTTGACAGGTTATCTTCAGACTTGTAAACTGCATGCAACATCCAAAAGTCCACAAAATAATATAAAAAACCTTGGTAAAAAATTTTCTAATATAAGAGATAAAATGATCACAAATTTGCAATAGGATCAGCAGCAGATTCAGGAAGTATAAATGAATTTCTAAAAAACAATGCCTTCAAAAATTCAAAGTAGGCCCATTATTTTGCTGACCATTACCAAATTTAAACTAAGCAATGCGTACAAGATAAGCGTGGTTACCACTACGAGATTTTGTACCAAAGCCACTCAAGCCATGGGGCCTGAAATGATATATTGTCTTCAGAATTTTGACTATCTTTTGGTATTGAGTAAAACAGGACTCATCAGCACCAAAACAAATCTGAATCAATTGGCCTGGTGACTGATACATCTCGCTGAAACAAACACTATGTGTTGACAAATAATCTAGCTGTAAGCATTAACCATTCATATTGCAAAAGCATGCAAATGATTCCAGCAAAATTTGAAAACCAAACTATTGTAAGATCCACCAGCAACTTTTTATCGAAGCAAATGTCGAATGGCAGCAACAGCATCAACATTGTGCTCACGTAAGGTCCTCTCAGCCACCTTTGGGTCTAACTGTTCTCAATATTGAAAGAAATATATTGTAAGCCTTTTAATTTTGGAAGCCAAAATACATACATGTTAAGAGAGCATTAATTAAAATAGGAGGCACTAACCTCTAGCTCATTTGCAATTATGTCAACATCAGCTGCCTTGATCTTAACAGCAGCAAGTTCTTTCTCCCTGCAACAAAGAAAATAGCATCTTTGCTTGAAACGCAGCCATATGTAATAGATAAAACAAAAGAAGTGAAATAATATTTTAATTAGAACTTCATGCCACAAGTCCAGACTAACAAAGTCAAAAAATAAAATTTCTTGAGTAAAACTGTATCAAGTAGCGACTGCAATTTTAAAAATAAATAACACTTAATTTTAATTCATATATCATATTACCAACAAGCCCAAGATCTCAGGATGTTACTCTTCAAGCTATTATAACATGGAAAACACATAATGGATGTAGATAAATATCCCACCCCAGAAAAGGAAAAAAAAGTCCTGCATTAGAATGGGAAAACTTTGTATTGATTGTATCAAAATGAGATGGCCAAAAATAAGTTCATCCATTTAAATTGTAGACTGCGGTATGTGAACACAAGTTATTTATGCAGTTATGCCATCAGAGACAGTGGTCTCAAATGAAAATGGCTATGTCAAGACTTAAAAGTTTATCTAATCTTATCATCTGGGAATTGGCTTGAGCATACGCTTGGGCTTATGAGAAGAATCAAATATTGCACTCTTGTTTGGCCCAGATGTAACAACAAAGTTTACCTCGTTAATTGACATGTTCTTTTTTACTACTTCTATGAATGATAAATTTTTGTCTTCCACTACATTTTTTTGTTCCATCAATTGTAATCAACTCACTCCTTTTCATTGGTGCATTGATTGTTCTCCTTTGAACATGACCAAACCATCTTAAACGTCATTAATTTATATATATATACACACACACACACACACTGGCATGCACTAAAACACAATAATATAATGCAAGTTTAAACAGTTAACCCCTACCAACTCTTGCCGCTTTATTTTAAGATGGTTAACAATGTAACAGTGCGCCCCCCCCCCCCCCCCCAAAACACCTCTTCTCTTGCTTTTTACATGAACTTATTTAATAAAAATTTGATATTTAATCATTAAAACAAATCAAACTAAATCAACATCAAGAATACCTTGACCATGTTACAAGTTCGACGTATATTAAGTGTTTCAGAAATGTTTAACGCGTAATCTTGTAAAGAAAGGCATTCGGATCAAAGAACTCTACTTGCACAGTAAGCATAAAAATGAGCATGCGGCGCAAAGCAAAGACTCCAAAAGTACTCAGAGAAGAAAGTCCATAAACATAAAAGAAAGGATTCACTTTCATCCACGCATGATAACTTATGAGCTACTCGAGATATCTAAACCATCATGTATACAAAATGCAGTTCAAGAGCGACCAAAAAAAAATCACAGAACCCGCTTAACGTCTGTCATGAAATTACATGTGGGGTTGACCTTGATTAATCCAATAAGGATTCAAAGTCGACCCCCCAAAAGTTTTGGACTAAAGCTTAGTTTTTGTTGCCGTTGTAATTAAGGTTTATTGAAAGGTATGCAAATTATCTATATAAATTAGACAGTTCATACTATCTACATATAGAGGGAGTTTTGAAAATCAATTCGAATTGTTTGTATGTACCTCATTTTCATAGCATTCCAATCCGCTTCAGACGAGGCAGCAATCGAGGCCATAGCCTGCCACGTCATCAACCACAACCGTAAGAAACCAAAACACAAACACAAACAGAGCAAAATTCATGAGGCTCCAAAGAAACCCATGAACCCAGAAAAACCCATCAATAATTCGAAATCCAATTCCAATTCCAGAACCCTTAAACTCCAATTCCAAAACCCAAAATCCCAAACACAATTGTACTGAACCCATAAACCCAGAAAACAGAAAAACCAAAATAATTCGAAATCCAAATTGGGGAAAAGGAAAAATAATGAAAAACAAACCTTTGGATCGTGGTCACGGCGGCTCCGGTATGTTTCCAAGCTCCACCCACAGCTCCAGCGACCTCTGTGGCGGTGAGCTTCGGTGTGTGGTGAGGTGGAGGTTTGGGCAAGCAAAGGACGGCACGGCGAGAACTCTTTCTGCTCCGGCGATCTGTGGGGCGGTGGTGGAGGTTTGGCGTGAAGGAAGCAGAGGTGAATGGCGTGAGCTTTTGTCTTCAGACTCTGGTTTTCTTTCTTCGTTCTCTGCTTGGAGTCCGTTTGGAGAGGGATTTAAGTGAAAGTTCACGTGGCAGTATTCTATTGGCTGGCGTAAAACACTGGTTTTACGCCAGCTCCTGATGCAATGTTTTCTCTTTAATAATCATTTACATTGCACCATAATAATATCATAACATTTTGACATAATGTTTACATAAAGATAGAGCAAGGAATTATAGGATCATTTTTAAAAATAAATATAAAAAATAAACATAAATTTCTCTCTGTATTGTGTTATCTGCTACAAGAGTCTCCTTCATATATCCTCTCTCTAGCTTTAAAAACCTGAAACATCAATAAAAATTCAACTAAGCATTCAAAACTAGTTTAGTCTACAAGCCTGGCACGTTTCAATTGCCACCAATTTTAACAAAAGATAGATTTGAAGCCTGACATAAATTGCAGTATAAAGAAGACGAATTAGAAGAAGGGAGGGGGGGAGTGGGGACAATTTTGTAGAAAGGAAGAATCCTTTGTACTAATAACCTGATTTTGCCAATCTGTGAAATTTGTTCCATGAGCATACAGAAATGCTTGTACATTTTCGCAAAATAGATAAATATCAACTCAAAAATTTATCCATTGCTTAATAGGGTCTATGCCTATGTACCAAGCCGATGTGTGTCCTTAGTTTTTTCGTTACTCTTCCAATTAAGTGAGAAATAATCTACTACCAAGTTAAGGTGCTCTTTCATACCCTGTGCGTTCAAATACCACAATCTAAACTCAACTAAGCAGTAAGAATTGGAGTTTTTTAGCAATAAGTTAGTTTGGGCCAGCCATGTTAACCAGACCCAGACTAAGAGGCCAGGAATAGGCTAAGCTAGTCTTAAAGGACAGCAGGTGCTAACCAATCAATAGACTCAACCAGGTTAAAAACAACTTCAAACTGATTAGAGAATATTATGATTCCCTCACATCATCCTTTGATTCAAAATTAATTTTCTCTATATCATTTAGAATCATGTTCATCAGCAAAAGCAATTACAAGTAAACATAATTATTGTTGTTGGCACAAGAAATACAACATCTAAAAGTAAACAATAATTAAATCACAGGGAATGCTGTTATAATAAAATTAGCAAGCAAGCTCAACCCATGCGAAATTTAGAACAATTCCTCTAACCTTAGTTTTCCTTGAGCCATTCCACTACATCTCTATGTATAATTCATACTAATACTGTTTTTGGTAACTCTTACAGATAAATGGTTAAAACTTGGAAAAATGTATTTGATTTATTACTCGATTTCTACACCAACTAGTCTTTGTATATAAGAATAACAAAATTCAATTCCAGAAGACACCAAACAAATAACTTCATTGTCATAATTAAACAAAGATGTAAAGAAAATTGACTTGTACGAGTAAATAAATCTGTAAACAACTCCGCCTCCCTATATAAACTCTCCCAACCCACCAACCTCTTCATTGTCACATTTTTTTCATTGCAAGCTTTTTCACATTCCGAATCTCTCTCTCAAAAATCAATGGCACCCACAAAGGCAGAGAAGAAGCCAGCGGAGAAGAAACCAGTGGCGGCGGAGAAAGCTCCGGCGAAGGCCGAGAAGAAGATCTCGAAGGAAGCCGGTAGCGATTTGAAGAAGAAGAAGGTGAAGAAGAGCATCGAGACTTACAAGATCTACCTCTTCAAGGTTCTCAAACAGGTTCACCCCGATATTGGGATTTCGAGCAAGGCTATGGGGATCATGAACAGCTTCATCAACGATATCTTCGAGAAGCTCGCTCAGGAGTCATCGCGATTGGCTCGGTACAACAAGAAGCCCACGATCACGTCTCGGGAGATTCAGACTGCGGTGCGTTTGGTGTTGCCTGGTGAGTTGGCTAAGCACGCTGTCTCCGAAGGAACCAAGGCTGTCACCAAGTTTACTAGTTCTTGAATTTGATGTTTTTGTTAGTTTCTGTTTGGCAAAGCAAAACTATAGTTTGTAACGTTTGGTAGAGAAATTTAATGGAATTTGTTGGTTCTGGGAATTGTTTGGAATGATTGGTTGTTTGTTTTTCGATGGGATGTGAATGTGAATGTGATTGTGTTTGGTTGGAAAACGATTGAAATTATGTATTTACCAAACGGGAAATGGGATAATGTTGATTTGTGTATTTGATATATAAAGTGGGTTGTGATTTTTTTTTTTTTTTTGGGAGATGGTAATGGTGGTGGTATTTTTGCTAATGGAAACTTTAAAAAAACATGAGACCGATTTCTTGGCTTTTTATTTGAGGCATGTTTGTTTGGAAATAGATCAAGGGTAGTGTGAAATTATAACTTGAATTAGAATATGCTTTTAAAATTGTGTGGGAATTTTTGAACTTTTAATGAAAATTTTCCCGGAAAAATCTGGGTTGGTTTTGATTAATGACTGAATTGTGGTTTGATATTTTTGAAGAGATGGCGGTTTGGCAATCAAGTTTTTGACAAATTCTTGTATGTGAGAATGGCTTTCTTGGAAGATTGTCACCTACTCATAAAAATGATATATAATCTATGTAGTTTTTTTTATTTTTATTTTTATTTTATTTTTTGTATATATGAAAGACTGGTGTGCAAACAATTTCATTCTACTCGCGCTATCAGTCTTAGAAAAACATTCCAATCAACTTGGAGAATAATTGTGCAAAAGAACAAGCGCACAACCATTAGATAATCGCCATTACCATTTTTGAATTTTCGCATAAGTCAAGATTTATAAATAGAAAAATTTAAATCCTGTCTTAAAGCCCAAATCCAGCTATAAATCACGCATACAAACACTCAAGACTCTTTTATCTCCTCTCTGATAATATGAGGGCTGTCCTTCGAGCCTTTTGTAACAGATCGACAAATTGCACAATATTTAGATTCTTGAGGTGCAACCTGTATTCCCAAAGCATATTGTTGATGCACACCTCAACAAGTTCATGTTCCTCATTGTCGTCATAACAATCCAAGGCTGTGTCCATGAATCTTGCGGATGAATTCCACCACGCCTTCATTCACATTTTGCTTGGTGTTATTACAAAGACTGACAAATGTTATCCTCCCCTCTTCCGGAAAGAACTTACTGCAGAAACCGTCTACCATCTCATCCCAAGTCCTGATAGAACCTAGTGGGAGCCTTCGAACAATAGATTGCTAGTTATTGGCGGTAGAGCCAATCTCCTTATCAGACACAACATTTTCCTTCTGCTTGCTTATAGTCTTTCAGTTGCTTGACTGACTCAACAAGCTCTAGCTGTTCTCGCTGCATGGTCTGCAACATCTGGTATTGGTGCGCGGGAAGAGGCGTCATTGCTCTCTCTTGATGCTCTTTGACTTTGGAGGCATTGTTGGACACGGTGATGAAGAGGTATTAGGATTATTTGATTTAAGATGTACAGAGCAGAGAATTAAGGAAGAAGAAAAAAGAGCAAAAGAGAAACAAAATTCAAAGCTCTTCGTAAGCCCCCACTTTTACTTCTTGGTTTCTCTAGCTTATCTGGGCACAGTCTATTATCCTCGTTTTTTGCATCTTGCTCTGTCCCCGAGGTGCTAGACCGTTTGACCCTGATCCCGGAGTTTGATGGTGACCACGCTACAGAACCGTAGGACCTGTCCTTTCATGAATCTTTGTTAAGGCCGCTGAACCATGGCCAAAGTTAGTTCTGAACTTGCCTTGATTGCTTTGCTTGAGGAAGACGCTTGGGCTGATAAGGACTGGATCTGGGATCTTGCTTGAATTTGTGTGCAAGCGGGACACCCACCTGCCGCTGGAACTGCGGATATGTGAGTAGGCGATGCAAGAAAAACCACTTTAGGCCTCTCTCTTAGGTCTGTGACTCTCTGGGTTGTTCCGACTTTCGATACTTGAATCTGATGCTATGTATGGGCTCAGCCGAATTAGCCCTCAACAGCCTCCAAGAACACAACCATCTATCAACTACATTTCTTCAAGTCTCAGTGCCATGAAATTTACTAAAATCAATAGATGGGTGGATCTCAACCAAACTGTCACAAGAAGAAAAGTCTCCGAACACCAGAAACTTGGAATAATGTTATTTGATTTATAACTCGATTTCTACACGAACTAGTCTTTTTATATAAGAATAACAAAATTCAACTCCAGAAAACAGCAAACAAATAACTTCATTGTTATAATTAAACAAAGATATAAAGAAAATTTACTCGTATGAGTAAATAAATTTGTAAACAAGGACAAAGATGGTGTACACAGACCATCATTTAAGACAATTAGCAAGATACTTATCATATGACAACTGCCTCAAATCTTGATTTTCATTTAACCATATTAACTTTTTAAAATATGTCATTGAATCTTCTTGTTTTCAGTCTCTCTCTCTCTCTTGAGATCCAACAAAAAAAGAGCCAAAATAGTATTTTCCAATTCCCCTTACTCCAGTCTTTTCCAAACTGCCAAGGCAAAAGGAATTATCATGCAAGCATAAAGAACAAAAATACATAAAAATAAAAACTCATTCAAACATTTTCACAAACAATATAAATGCACTCATTGATGATCTTGAATCTTCAATTAAGAACTAAAATTCCAAACAATAAAAATAACATTCTCAAATTCCTTAGCTACTTCATCAACTATAAAACCCAATGGAAATATAATCAATATTAATCCAACTAAAAAATTGCACATGGATGAATTTATTTATTTAAAAAAAAAAAAAAAAAAAAAAAAAATGCCATGAAATTTACTAAAATCAATAGATGGGTGGATCTTAACCAAACTATCACAACAAGAAAAGTCTCCGAACACCAGAAACTTGGAATAATGTATTTGATTTATAACTCGATTTATACCCGAACTAGTCTTTTTATATAAGAATAACAAAATTCAACTCCAGAAGACAGCAAACAAATAACTTCATTGTTATAATTAAACAAAGATATAAAGAAAATTTACTTGTATGAGTAAATAAATTTGTAAACAAGGACAAAGATGGTGTACACAGACCATCATTTAAGACAATTAGCAAGATACTTATCGTATGACAACTGCCTCAAATCTTGATTTTCATTTAACCATATTAAATTTTTAAAAGATGTCATTGAATCTTCTTGTTTTCAGTCTCTCTCTCTTGAGATCCAACGAAAAAAGAGCCAAAATAGTTTTTTCCAATTCCCCTTACTCCAAAGTCTTTTCCAAACTGCAAAAGCAAAAGGAATTATCATGCAAGCCTTAGAAAAATCACGAATAAAGAACAAAAATACATAAAAATAAAAACTCATTCAGGCATTTTCACAAACAATATATATGCACTCATTGATGATCTTGAATCTTCAATTAAGAACTAAAATTCCAAACAATAAAAATAACATTCTCAAATTCCTTAGCTACTTCATCAACTATAAAACCCAATGGCAATATCATCAATATTAATCCAACTAAAAAATTGCACATGGATGAATTTATTTATTTATTTAAAAAAAAAAAAAAACCTTCAATGTTGAAACAAATCAGAGAGTGGGTAAGGGAGATTGCAGAAATATTAATCTGCCCCAAAAAATCTCTTTATGGATGACTATCAATGTATAATTTCCTCGAATCTAAACTGTAAGAGTTAACCAAAAAAATCATTAGTGCAAACTGCAAAATATCAATGGCAGTAAAAGCAAAGAAAAAAAAAACTAAATGAGAATTCTTCAAGATGCAGAAACTTCCACTCCCCTTGTCTCTCTCCCTAAAATTTTTACAGAGAAAAAAAAAATTTAACAAATGGTACTGATCTCATAGCGTGAATGCACACAATTTACTAAAAAACCAATCTCAGTTTACTCAAAAACCAACAAATGGTACCAATCTCAAAAACCAACAAAATTTACTCAAAGCATTAATAGCAAATACACACAATCAGAGAACTAGGTTTTCAGTTTTCACATAGATAAAAGAAGGAACACTGATCAACCATAAATAGGATGCAAAAATAGGTTTGAACCATCTACATTAGCAAAATTTCTTATTAGAGCAGTGTAATAAGTGAAGCTTGAGAATTTATTTCCTATCTGAATCATATTCTTAACTTGCCTAAGGTTTTATACTAAGCTTCTTGAAAGTGATGAAGAAAAACTAAAAGACAACTGGACTATACTTGTTAAGTGACCAAACCAACTGTACGGCAAGAAAGAAAAGAAAAGAAATTAGGATTAGACTTATAACAGGAAGGATGTTGGAGTTGGTCATTACCATTGGATGAAGAGGGAAATATTTCATTTTTTTCACATTAAATAAATGCTTAGTCATCATCAAACTCGTCATCACACTCGTCATCACACTCATCACGGCTTCTCTTTGAATTGACATATCCATGATGGAAACCATCCCAACCTTCAAAAGTAATGACACGGCTACTGCTGCAGAATTGTGCATTTGCTTGGTTTAACTCTTCCATCAGTTCCATGTCTTGCTCATATACCAAACTGACCCCACATCGCTTCACAGGACTTGATGGAATATCGAGATCGGACACATATTCAAATACAACCTCAATCTCACTGCATTCACCATTCCCAACAGTACTAAACCAATCATCACGAGACAAATACAATAACCAAACGTGGTTCTCAATCTGCTTGGATTCACTATTCCCAACAGTACTAAACCAATCATTATGAAACAAATACAAATACGTATAATCCACGTCGTTCACCCCACATCCCCCAAACTTTAAATTTTTAAAGACATATTGACTGTCAGGCATATCACCAATGGCTTTAACACAGGCTCTATATTCACCAGTGAAATATGCTTTTTCATTGAAAAGAGCACATAGAGTGAATCCCATCCACCTACTATCACACCACTTTGGAGGCAACACTACGCTTATTGAGTTCCCCCTACTTTGATGAGTGAACCACCGCGGAACTAAACATCCGGGAATAATGATCTGAAATTCAATTTTAGATCCATCCTCTTTTCTTTTGGTAGCAGTTTCATATCCAGTTTTTTCACAAAAGAGTCCCTGTACCCCAAAAACAAAGAAACAAAAATGATATTCCATTTAACAAGTGACGAGAAATAGTCAAAGAGAGAGAAAGAAGAGATTACCTGTAGGTGACGCTTCAATATTGTAAATGCCACTCCACCACTGCTCTCATCATACCCACGAAAAAATGGGGAAGAATAAGGTCGTGGCAAACTGCTTTGACTAAGCAGTCCTGGTGATGGTTCTAGCGAACAACAGCCTACCATATTTATATATCTCATGGTTGATGGAAGTTCTGGCACTGATCGAAGCTTCTTGCAGCCGGACAAATTAGGAGTTTCAAGTTTTGAAAGTTGACTGAAGATTGCAGGCAGAGTGACAAAATTGTTCCAACTTAGAGACCGTTTGGCTTGGGTGGAAAAGCTGAACGCGTTTGCGTTTCAGCTTCTTCTTCTTTTTCTTCTTTTTTTTTTTTTTTTTTTTTTTTTACGGGTTTCAGTCTTTTTTACTGTTTATGTACTGTAATGCGTTTCAGCTTCTTCTTCTTTTTCTTCTTTTTTTTTTTTTTTTTTTTTTTTTACGGGTTTCAGTCTTTTTTACTGTTTATGTACTGTAGCGGATACTGTTCAATGAACAGTAGCCGCAAAGTTTGACTTTCAACCAAATTTTACTGTTCACGGACCCACAATTTTCACTTTTCAGTAACTTTTTCATTAAAAATGGGTCCCACGGTACTATTCACACATTTAAAAATTATTTTGCTACAGTGTTTTCAATTTTCAGTTTTCAGTTTTCAGCTGTATCCAAACAGGCCCTTAGTGATAAATATTTTAAAGAGGACAAGCAGCCTATACCATTAAGTTCTATTTCTTCAAGTTGAGAAATCCCATCCAATGCAAGTGTTTCCAAACACTTTATTTTCCATAAGTTCTCTGGCAGGTTGGCAAGTTTTGAGCATCCGGATAGATAGAATAATTTAAGAGACCTCAAACTATCCATGTTGCTTGGAAGGCATTCGAGATCTTTGCAGCCTATTAGACCTAGACTTTCAAGCGAAGTCAAACACTCGATTGATGAGCTGTCAAATAGATGGGTGTAACCCAACCAAATTAGTGCACCCAAACATGTCTAGTACCTCAAGTCCCGTAGGCTCTGAAAAGCTGGGAAGATTAGTAAGAGATCTGCAGCCACTCAGATATAAACTTTTAAGTTTGCTGAGTTGTCCAATAGATGGGTGTAACCTAACCAAATTAGTGCACCATTCCAGACCTAGTACCTCAAGTCCTGTAGCCTCTGAAAAGCTGGGAAGATTAGTAAGAGATTTGCAGTCACTCAGATATAAACTTTTAAGCTTGCTGAGCTGTCCAATAGATGGGTGTAACCCAACCAAATTAGTGCACCCATCCAGGCGTAGTACCTTAAGTCCCGTAGCCTCTGAAAAGCTGGGAAGATTAGTAAGAGATTTGCAGTAACGCAGATTTAAACTTTCAAGCTTGCTGAGCTGTCCAATAGATGGGTGTAACCCAACCAAATTAGTGCACCCATCCAGGAGTAGTACCTCAAGTCCCGTAGCCTCTGAAAAGCTGGGAAGATTAGTAAGAGATTTGCAGTCACTCAGATTTAAACTTACAAGATTGCTGCGTTGTCCAATAGATGGGTGTAACCCAACCAAATTAGTGCACCCATCCAGGCGTAGTACCTCAAGTCCCGTAGCCTCTGAAAAGTTGGGAAGATTAGTAAGAGATTTGCAGTCACTCAGATTTAAACTTACAAGATTGCTGCGTTGTCCAATAGATGGGTGTAACCCAACCAAATTAGTGCACCCATCCAGGCGTAGTACCTCAAGTCTCGTAGCCTCTAAAAAGCTGGGAAGATTAGTAAGAGATTTGCAGCCACTCAGATATAAACTTTTAAGTTTGTTGAGTTGTCCAATAGATGGGTGTAACCTAACCAAATTAGTGCACCATTCCAGGCCTAGTACCTCAAGTTCCGTAGCCTCTGAAAAGCTGGGAAGATTAGTAAGAGATTTGCAGTCACTCAGATTTAAACTTACAAGATTGCTGAGCTATCCAATAGATGGGTGTAACCCAACCAAATTAGTGCACCCAAACAGGTCTAGTATCTTAAGTCTCGTAGCCTCTGAAAAGCTGGGAAGATTAGTAAGAGATTTGCAGTCATACAGATATAAACTTTTAAGCTTGCTAAGCTGTCCAATAGATGGGTGTAACCCAACCAAATTAGTGCACCCATCCAGGCGTAGTACCTCAAGTCCCGTAGCCTCTGAAAAGCTGGGAAGATTAGTAAGAGATTTGCAGCCACTCAGATATAAACTTTTAAGTTTGTTGAGTTGTCCAATAGATGGGTGTAACCTAACCAAATTAGTGCACCATTCCAGGCCTAGTACCTTAAGTCCTGTAGCCTCTGAAAAGCTGGGAAGATTAGTAAGAGATTTGCAGTCACTCAGATTTAAACTTACAAGATTGCTGAGCTGTCCAATAGATGGGTGTAACCCAACCAAATTAGTGCACCCAAATAGGTCTAGTACCTCAAGTCCTGTAGCCTCTGAAAAGCTGGGAAGATTAGTAAGAGATTTGCAGCCACTCAGATATAAACTTTTAAGTTTGCTGAGTTGTCCAATAGATGGGTGTAACCTAACCAAATTAGTGCACCATTCCAGGCCTAGTACCTCAAGTCCCGTAGCCTTTGAAAAGTCAGGTGTCCAAATAAGGTTGTTGGAGTGGGAAAGATTGATGGACTTTAACTTTCCTAAACACTGTTAAAAAGAAGAAAAAAAAACTATTAAACATAGAATTTAGTTTAATAAGTAAAGAATTCTTTGAAATTGAAACAACCTTATTAATGAAAGGAGGAAGCTCAAATACACCGGCACTCTATTGTAGTTACACTTAAAAAAGAAAAGAGAAATAACAAATAATAGAAAGGCAGTTAAAAGAACCAAATTACCTTTGCTCCTTTCCAAAGATCTTCACATTTGCTATACTTCAAGTCAAGTTCAACAAGTTCCTTTGGTTGGAAACTAGATGGCAAACATTTTAACGAACAATAATTCCATGAAAGATGTCTTAGGCCATTAGGAACACGATTGAGAGCATTTGGGATGTCAAACCCAGCAATTATTAGCAATCTAAGACTAGTCATCTTTGAAAAAACTTCAGGAAATTCTTCAAAGTTGAAATCTGCTTTCCTTTCCTTGATGACTATGGCTTGAATTGCATTTGTTGCCTATGATTTCAAAAGCAAACACTTGAAATTTTACACAAGCAAATGATAAAAATTAACAACATTAGAATTACTATAGTAAAGCCTTCAAATGATAAAAATGTCTAAAACATTTACAAAACTAAAATAACCATGTAAATATGGAGGTTACTATGGTTTTTTATTTTATTTTATAATTATTTCTCATCTCTCTCTCTCTCGGTTGCTTCCCAACCCAGACCGTCCAATCACCACCGCAACCCAACACCATAACCCATTACAAAATTTGATCAAACCCAATGGCAGCTCAAACCCATCAACCCAATCCCAAAATCAAATCCAATCGGTAGCACAAAAAAGCATACAACAGAGATCCAAGGTGTGGACAAACTCATAATCTCACCGTTGGTATTGGGGGGCCTTGAAATCATCGACTATGGTCGCCAATCAAATCAGGAAGGATCTGGTTGTTTGGATCATTGCAGAACTAGCTGTGGATGGATTTTGAGTTCATTTGTCGAGGTGGGGTAGGCGATGGTGATGTGAGAGTTATTTCCGTGTGGACTGTGTGTGTGTGTGTGTGTGTGTGTGTGTGTGTGTGTGTGTTGGGTTTAATGGGTTTGGAAAGGACGACCGTGTGTGAGAGAGACTAGTTTTTGTTTCAGGAGGGAAGTATGATTTGGGAGAATTAATAAATAAATAAAAATTGATAAATAAATAGCATTTAATGAAATGTAGTGTAAATAGATAATTTAATGAGGGTGTTTTTTTGAAAGAAATATGTTACGTTTACAATAATTTTACAATATTTTTATAAAAAATCACATGTGATTAGTTATTATTAGTTCAAATTTGAAACTAACACTAAGATTATTTTTTTGCTCCAACAATAACAACCAGTAACAACCTGCCACTTAGAATTTGTTGTAAAAATGTTGTAGACATATCATTTCTCTTTTTGAAAAATAGTTGTGTAAAATAAAACAAATAGGTTTTTAAGCTAAAATAGATTGTAAATTTTACACAGACTAATGTGAATGCTCTAAGAAATCGCCGTAGACAATATATTAACACGTTAAATAAACATATTTTATATTTTGTTACTTAGATACTTAGGTAACCACTTATCTATTGAAGTTTTTTTTTTTCAAGAACTAATTTATTGAACACAATTATGTCACTATACTTACTCAATCTTACTCGCTAAAATAAAATTATAGCTTCTTACCATATTGTTCTCCAATACATGAAACAAGTCCTCAACGAGCCACAACCTACTCTGCCTTCCAAGCTCTCCGCATGATTGTCGACGAACAATTTTTTCACCCATTTCTTGCAGTAGATCATGCATCCCTAATTTTTCATCGTGTCCTGTGACAGTTAAGAGAGATTTGTCCAAGAGAACACTTATACCAATTCTTGCATTAAAATCACAATTCTCTAATATACGTATTACTTCAAATTTGGGCCACCCCTTAAAGAAACATGCAATATCTAAGAATATCTCCTTCCACATTTCCTCTAGTCCATCATAACTTATTTTAAGTACATCAAATATTTCTTTTTTAGGCTCTTTTTTTAAATAGTCCAATGCACTTTGCCATTCATCTATTTTTCTTCCAATTAAAAAGGAACCCAATATAACAAGAGCTAACGGAAGGCCACCAGCATATTTTACAACTTCCTGAGAGAGCTGCCTATAACCTTCTTTGGGTTGCTCATTTTTGAAGGCTTTCAAACAAAAAAGTTTTGAGGCATCATTATTCTTTAGTCTATTAGGCTTATATATTTTAAGAACTCCATGTTGGACCAACACGTGTTCATCTCTAGTTGTTATGATGATCCGACTCCCTGATCCAAACCAATGAGGCTCTCCAGCCAAATTTTCTAATTGGTTCACGTGATTAACATCATCTAGGACAAGTAGAACTTTTTTACGACATAACCTATTCTTGATTATGTCAACTCCTTGATGAACATTCCATATATTTGCATTTATTCCCCCCTCTTTTAAGAAATTGTTTTTGTAATTGAAGCAAATCACTTTTTTCTGATTTTTCCCTAACATCGGCAATAAAACTAGAAACTTCAAATTGATCAGAATACCTCTCATAAACAGCTTTAGCAAGAGTTGTTTTTCCGATTCCCCCCATACCACAAATCCCTATCATGCAAACATTATCCTCAAAATCTAAATATGAAGGGATCAATTCTTCCATGATAGATTCTATTCCTATAAAGTTTTTGTTAATTCTTAAGAATTTTGAACTCAATTTCTTCATCATTTCTTCAACAATTTGTTGGATAAATTCTGACTCATGCCTGCAAATAAGATAGAAAATATTCATGTGATGGCCCAAACCAAATATTTTATTATTTCTCACAATGTGTTGGATGAATTCTAACTCATGCCAATGAACAAGATAGAAAATAATTGTAGGATGGTCCAAACCAATTAAAAAAAAACCACAAGAGGAAGAAAAATATTAGTCTCCTTGCTCAAACACATTTGAATTCATTTGCTCAAGTAGCGTGGATAGAACTACCCATATAAGAACAGAAGAGAATTACATGGACTAAATTCGTGGATGTAACTACCCTTAGCGGAAGCAGAAGTATAAAATAAAAAACACATGAGAGTTACGTGGTTTAGTCTTGCAGTATACATCTACAAAGAAAACCCTTAAGAGCTACATCTTTAATACATAAGTGAAGTACAAATTTTGTATTACAATGAACCCAATCAGGGGTGGAACCATAATTTTTTGTTTGGAGGAAGGGGGGCGAGACTAAACTATCATATTAATTTGCAATTCAAGAAAAACTCAAGTTACTATATATCTATATATACGCAAAAGTTACACATCAATAAAATTATCTTATATGAGAATTTTACATCCTTTCTAAACTTTGCTTGAGTGTACACGAGTTTTTCAATTTGCCATAGATATATTTAACAAATATTCAAAGAAAAAAAAGCATTTAGCATCTTCCATCAAAATTATAATTAACAGTGGTCTTTCATATAATAAAAAACCATCCATTATCATCTCCATTGTGAAATTTTAAGCAATTTCTTTTTCAATGTAAACTATCGATTAAACATTTTTAAGGTCACTTTTTGCTCTAGATTTCTAATATCTTTGAACAACCATAAGTACATAATATTCAAAGATATTAAATATAAGTATATAACAAGAAATTAAATTTTAACAAAATCACTATAAGCAACCATAAAATAATGGAGAAATTACATGTTTCCACCCTAAACTATACCCCATTTACACCTACTCCCTTGAACTACAAGATTGTATGATCGCCCCCCTTAAACTAAAACTTATGCAACACTTTATCCACTTTCTTCACCTTTCCGATTAAGTTAGATAAGAAAAACATAGTCACATGCAACTGATGTAACACTTGCTAACATGGACCCAATAATGCCACTTGAATTGACTGAAATACCCCTCATTTTTAGTAACTTAAAAAGGGGAAAGAAAAATAAAAAGACATAATAGCCAAGCACGTAGTTTAATTTCTCATTGAACCAAATTAAATAAAGAGAAGTGAATCTCTCTCCAAAATGAATCCATAAGAGTAAGTGAGAAACCAAAAACAGATTGGATCATTCTTCAAAATCCTTCTCGTTGAACCTAAATTCCCTCTCACTAAACCTAGATTGAATCTCTCTATCTCTTGCTTTGTGTATAGACTGTTGACATAATAGCTTAGCACGTAGGAACCACACACCGAACAAACTTGACACGGACCCGAACCCGATTTTCCAACCACAACCTACCGGCAACGAAGAGAGAAGCTAGTTGTACAATAACCTTAACCCAAACTCGTCAACAAGAAAGAGAAGAAGCTAGTTGTACGAACTCACAAGAACAACGTGATCAAAAGTGGTTGTTCTCCCACCATTCCAACCGTCACTACAACATGTGTTAGGTTAGGGTTTGGGTTTTAGCACCTCCTTCAATTGGCAATTATTAAGTATTTTTGTCGATTTGCTACTTGGGTGTGAGGGAATCAACCTAGAATTTTGACATTTAGGTCAAGGATTTTCATACCTAGCTGCCTATGAAGCCGAAATAGAGAGTTGAATCGAGTCTAATTTTGGCAAATTGGGATGATGTGTGTCTGAGTTTGATTTGATGTTGTAATCATGGGTTTGCTATTTGATCTCTTTGTGGCATAGTTCATTTTCTGGGTTTGTTATTAGTTTTGGGTTTGTTGTTCAACTCAGTGGGTTTGTTGTTTGATCTCTCTGTGGCATATTTCATTTTATGGGTTTGTTATTCATTCGGATTCACTGATCATCACAATCAATTTGTTATCTAATCTCCTATGGCATAGTTCATTTTCTAGGTTTTTTGTTCATCTTGTTCATTTTCCTTTCTTTCCAGCCAAACAAGATTTTAGGGGAAATTGGGAATTTGCTTTTGGTTTAAGGAGGGCATTGTGGTCATTTCAGGTGGTGTTAATGGGTTCCATGTCAACAAGTGTCACGTGACTCAAGTGCTTTTCCCTCCAACTTAACTAAGAAAGTGACGGGAGGGAGAAAAGTGCTACACAAGTTTTAGTTTAGGGGGCTGAATATGAATCCTTGTAGTTCAGGGAATAAGTGTAAAATAAGGTATAGTTTATGGTGGAAACAATTAATTTCCCATAAAATAATTTAAACTCAACCAAAGTAGAGATTTATGGTCAAAAAGAAAAAAAAATTTAATATCACTTTTACATTTAAAGGCATTGTCAAATTTTGAATAATCAGGTGGTGCCCCTACTAATAATTGCACCAATAAATTTTCATACATCAATTTTTTTATATACATATAAGTAAAATTTTTATTAATCAAATAAAAATGTGCCTCCATGTACACAATAAGAACACAAAATTCAGCATGAAATCTTTTTTCATTCATCAACTTCAAGATTTGCTCTTCTTCAAATATCAAAGGCAAGTCCAATATTTTATTTCTGACATGTGTATAAGGTTTTTTTGATAAGCTAGTGGTACCAATTGATTTAATAAATTAAAGGAAAAAGAAGAAAGAAAATTATAAACTGTAAGATAAATAAAAAGAAATTAATCTAAAATATAATTGAAAAAGGAAAAGAAGAATTTTGCACATCTCAAGATTTTAATATCATTTTTTCCTACCTACAAATAAGAAACTTTTTATTAAGGAAGAGGGATTAATTGAGTGAGAATGTGAGAGCATTTGGATGAAAGTGAGAGGCTTTTTCCTTTGGGGAATTGGGTAATTGGCTTCTATAAGAATTTTGAGATATGAGAATAAAAAGGTGGCTTCTAAAACAAGCTAATATAAAAAGCTAAGGATAAAAATTAAGGTACGATACCTTAAGTATAGTACATTGGATTCCTAAATTAAATTAAACACCTTATTGCATTCACCAATAAATACAACATTATTCTTTCCAAGAATAATTAAATGTAGTGCAACTATGTTTTTGAAATTTAATTAGAGAACTTAATGTACTGTACGGCACTACACCTAAAGTACATACAAATTTTACCTAAAAATTAAAGGCTAAACGTGTGAGGGAGGGGATTCAATTCAATAGAAAAAGTCAAAATAATAATAAAAGCAAATCAATATGTTAAGACGAAGAGAAAGCTTAAGGAAAGTGTGGTAGCTGAATTCGAGGACAGCTAGCCTCCTAGATATAAGAGAGGAGTAACAAATGAGTACATTCTTATTGCTTGAATCATTACACAGATTGTTCTATGCTTTTATAGATTTTTTTATTGGGAAAATAATATTTTTTTAAGTAAATTTTTTAACAAAATTGGACAAAAAGTCTGAATTGAATAAATTTGAAACTTAGAAGACTTAATTAAACAAAAGTAAAGGTCGAAGACTAAAATGAATTTCAGCCAAACTTAGACAGTGCAATTTGCATTTTAGCCGTAATTTTTTTATTCAATTACTGATGTGACATTTATTATTATTATTTTAGTTGACACGTATGATTCAAGTGTTTCAACAATGCACACCATTTGTCATGTAAACGTTTTCAATACATTAGTGAGTTAATGACAAGGTTCAAATTGACTATGACCCAAAAATGTAAAGATCAATATAGTATTTTCACCTAAACTTATCTTATTTTACCAAATGAACTGAATACATATAATGCGAAAATACCATTTTAGTCCCTACGTTTTAAGGTCACAGTCAATTTGATCTCTACATTTTGGTATCAATCGATGTAGTCCCTATTATTTTCAATTTATAGTCAATTTGGTCCCTACCGTTAACTCTTTAACGGAAAATGCCTACATGGCAAACGATTTGCATTGTTGGCGTATCTAATATTAGAAGTCTGTACTTTATTTAATATTTTAATATTAGATATGCCAACAATGCAAATTATTTGCCATGTAGGTATTTTCTGTTAGTGAGTTAACGGTAGGGACTAAATTAACTACAAATTGAAAATAACATGGATCAAATTGACTGCTACCAAAATGTAAGAACCAAATTGACTGTGACCCCAAAATATGAGGACCAAAATGGTGTTTTCGCCTATATATAATTTATCCATTGGTTTGGCCATTTCACAATTTAATATACAAAGTTTCAATTACTCCTTAAATCCTAAAACCATTAGGGTTTCATCTAAATTAGAGTTCTTTCACACATTCGAGACTTGTGAGCAATTTTATGGACTAGCTTGAAGAAATAACCCCTCACAATTCCAACCCAAGTGCTTGACCCATGCTGCAATGGACGCAGAGGAAGAGGAAAAAAGAAATGAAATTGAGGGATGAATTTGTCCACAAAATACAAAATCTATTAATGGTCTCATTTCAGTCCAAACTTTAAGGGTATGGATATAATAATTGAAATTTTGTGAAATCCCAAATCACAAAGAGTAAATTTTAATTTACCAAAAAAATATAATGCCGATAATAGATTGTTAAGTACAAGTTTTGTTGGCTTATTTAGTGACAAATTTTATGTACTTATTCTCTCATTTTTATGTAGTTTTGTGTGCGTAATTGTATTTGGGATAAGTTTTGTCAAAGTTGTTGGAAGTGCATCTGTGACCTACATCCTGGTTTGTAAACTGGTCTCTATTTTACCATCTGGAAAGTTACGTTATTTATTATACCAACTTATTTTACAATACACCCTACACCTCATCTCTATTCTTTAGCCATTTGTCTACAACAATTTTACAACATTTTTAAAACAAATCACAGATGGTTAGTTGTTATTGGTTTAAATTTAAAACTAACACTGAAATTACTTTTTTGCCTCAACAATAATAACCAGTAACAACCTATCACTTAGAATTTGTTATAAAAATGTTATCGACATATCATTTCTCTTTTTTTTTTAATTCTTTATTTACTATATTTTTTTTTTAATTTATTCCTTCTCTGTCATTCTTGCTGTACAAGAACCACCACAAATCTACTGACACCACCACCACCGCAGCACTACACACACCTGACCCCACCACCACCACCATCACCACCACTGACAACCCTCAAAAATCCACAATCCACCATCAACGCCAAAAAAAAAAAAAATTGAAGTGGATAGACTAGCACCAATCCACCATCAACACCAAATGCAGCAACCCACAGTCCCCACCACTGTGAGCAAAACCCAAACTCACGGCAAGCAAAACCCAGACCCACGGCCACAATCAACAAACACCCCCAACCACAAACCCAAAACAACAAACCCATCCATCATCCACCACTCACCACAAACCCATCGGAACAAATCGGAACAATCACATCACCACACCCAAATCGGAATAACCACATAACCATACCCAAATTGGAACAAATCAAAACAATCACATACCCATACCCAAACCAGAACAACTACACCCATACCACCGAACCAACCAACCAGCCACCACCACTGAAAATCTGAAGAACACCACCCTCGGACCTCAAACTCCAACCATCAACACCATAAAATAAAAACAACAACCCATGGTCCCCATCACCGTGAGCAAAACCCAGACCCACCGATCCACCACCATTAGAACACAGAACTTAGAGATGAGAGAATCGGAGATCCTAACTAAAATCACGAGGGAGAGTTTAGAGAGAAGAGAGTTTCAGAGATTGAGAGAGCAGTGCAGAGAGTTGGGAGAGAAGAGAGTTTCGGAGATTGAGAGAGACTGAGGAAGAAGGGCAGAGAGACAGAAAGTGAATAATTTTTTTTTTTTTCAGAATAAATTATTATTATTTTGTTTACAAACTCGTGAACAGTGGTTTGTAAGTACTTCCTGTTCACGGGTTCTAAAAATTTTTTTTTTTTTAAGTCCTTACTATAAAAATAAAAAAATAAAAAAATTATGTCCCTAAATAAAATAGTTCTTTTTTAATTATTGCAAAGGAGCGTACCTAAGTCTAAAGAAGAGGTCTCACTAAATATAAATAAAAAAAGGTAACATACTATTTCTAATAATATAACAAAAATTTAACAAGTATATGTTGCAATATTTCAATTCATGCATAATATGCTACATTTTTTAATAATTATTTATTTTTTTGACTTATTTTAATAACTATTTATATTATATACTTCATGATATATGAAATAAGACTGGGTGTTTATATATGAGAAATATTTGCCATAAAAATTATACCTATCTTGTAAATCCCAACCAGAGAGATTAGCCACATCTGTCAAAGTAGATCTCCATACTTCCACCTTCTCTATACTCTCCTTAGAACTTTCTTTGTATTTATCAAATGCTTCTGCAAAAGTTCCCCTCTGTTTCCGTACATCAGATGGTTCCACGTGATAAAAAATTAGAAAAACTTCCAATTTTTTTTCTTTCCTGCGGCTGCATCTAACAACATGCACTAGTTCATCCAAGCACCATGTCGAAAATGCAAAATTTGTTGAGAAAATGACAATAGCAAATCTCGATTCTTCTATAGCTTTCACGAGCTCTTGTGAGATGAATTTTCCTCTTTCAAGTTTTTCATCGTCCTTAAAGGTAAAAATGCCTTTCCTTATCAAAGCATTATATAGATGATCCGTAAAGCTTTTACGGGTGTCCTCGCCTCTAAAACCGAGAAAGACATCGTATGTCCACCAAGGTGTTGAAGAAGAAGACGGTGATGAAGTTGAGGCTCCTTGGGTGCTCATGGAAACCTGTAAATCTTGAGCTATAATATAGATCCACAAAAAAAAAAAATACGTTCAATTAAAATGAAGAGAAATATATTAAAAGGAAAGAAAATTAAGGAAAGAGAAAAGAATTTGATGTGGATTTTTCATCTCAAGGGCGAAGTGAAAGGAAAGATATAAAAGTGAGAAAATTGAGAACATACCGATCGAAACTCTCCTAAAACGACGCCTGATTTAATTCCTACTAGATAAGTTTCCTGTTTAATAATAAAGGAATGAATACTGTTCTTTCTCCGTGTGTGTCTGTAAGAGAGAAAGAGGGAGGGTGAGATGGGAGGTAGAGGGAGATGGGGGTAAGATTTACTCACAATTTCGCATCCCTTGTTCTGAGTCAAGTCAACAAGTCTTTTTTTTTTTTTCCTAGTCACATTTTCCGTTTCGGTAATTTCGCAGTGGCTTTCGCTTTAAACAATGCATCACAGCTGGCTGGTTTGTCTTTTCCCTTAGAATAATAATTTCGCATCCCCTGTTCTGAGTCAAGTCAACAAGTCTTCTTTCTTTCTTTTTTTTCTTTTTTTTTGACTGAAGTCTTCTACTTTCTAAGTTACAAATATTCGTTTATCAAAAAAAAAGTTTCAAATATTCCGTTTCGGTAATTTCGCAGTGACCAGGCTATAAACAATGCATCGCAGCTTGTTTGTCTTTTCCCTTAAAAGTGTGTTTAGTTAGAGTGAAAACAGGGACGATGAAAAATAGAGAAACAAAAATAGGATAGAAAATATTATTTTTTATTGTTTGATTGGGAAAGGAAAATAAGGGAGACAGTTTTCTCCCCTAGGCCTACTTTTTTTTATCCTCCCAAATCGGAAGGAAAATGTAGAGAGAAACGTACTGTGAAAACACTTTTACACAAATACCTAGTTGCTGACCACGTTGCTTAGAATACGTAATGCACTATTGTAATTTTTACATTATAATATGTAATACACTATTGTAAAGTTTCCCAGTTGCTGACCATTTTTTTTTACATTATAATTTTTAATGAATTTTTTAATGCAAGTATACTATTGTAATTTTTACATTATAATAATAAAAATAATAATATAAATTTATATGTATAATGTGGTAAATTTTATATTATTTAATAAGTACAAATAAATATATTTCTTACCTATTATGTAACAAGGATATAATAGTCAATTTATATAAACTACATTTTTTATCTTTCCACTTTTCTTTTCAACCAAACAGAGAAGTTTTCCACCCTCCCACTTTTCCATCCTTCCAACCAAACATACACGAGGAAAAACTAAATATTTTCTATTCTCTTATTTTTCCATCATTCCACTATTTTTTCATCCTTCCACTTTTCCACTCCTCTAACCAAACGGACCCTTAGAAAAATAATGCTTCACTGCTTGGCAAAGATCAGAGTAACTTCGTGGTGACCAACTATGAAATACCGTTTAAATTTCTTGTCTAATGGTAATAAAATACTAATATTTGCTTCTCAGCAAAAAAAAAAAAAAAAATACTAATATTTGCTATAAAATTTAAATTTCGTGTGTGTAAGAGAGAAAGAGGGAGATTTATTCATAATTTCGCATCCTATGTTTTGAGTGAAGTCAAGTGCGCATTTGGTTCCACTTTCTTCAGTCAAAATACACTTTTCCAAACCGCGTGTTTGGTAATGCATTACAAGCATGCTTTGTAGAAAATTCACTTTTCCAAATACGTGGAAAATTCACTTTTCCAAGTACCCGCTTCGTAGAAAATTCACTTTTCCAAATACAAAGAAGACGCACACAATATCATGTGGCAGGCTATAAGTTACTTATTGAATTATGTTAGTGCTAGATAATTAGACACAATTTTATACCACAACTTGCCACATAACGAGTTATGATTGACAAAAGTGCCCTCACATGACTCTTTGACGCATTTTTACTAAGCACAACTTACCAAGTGGCAAGTTACAGCACAACATTATACCCAAATTATGTGGTACTAGAAGAATTCTTACTTATAGTATAAAAGTCACTTTCTTTCTTTTTTTTCTCTTTTTTTTTTTTTTCTTTTTTTATTGGAAAAGGGATACATAAGTAGACAGAAAAGGAAAAACAATAGAGAAAGGTAAGAACAAGAGCTACAATAAGAATAAAACACAATCATTCTGGATGAGATGTTGCACCATGGGCGGGCAAACCCCTTTCCAACATTGAGAAACTTCATTCCTTTTGGCCAGGGGCAAAGCTACATGTTAGGGTGTGGGGGCCATGGCCCCCCCAAAATTTTTGAATTTTTTTTTTACTATATAAAAATATTTAATATTTTAATAATTAGCCCTCAAAAATGGGACTTGCCCCCCCCCCCCAACTATTTGAGTTGGTCCAATAATGTTCTTAAAAAAAATTGTCCAATTTGTATAGTAGTTATAGAGAACATATTGTTTCTGAAATTTATTTTTTATGATAAAATGTGTTATCATATTTTTTTAAAGTTTTGGATAATTTATGTCTTTGAACACTTCATTAATTCAATTGAAATTTTTTTACTTACAACGGTAGACAATTTGGTAACTTATATTGAAAATGAAAATTGTAAGGATTTCACTATGGAAAATGGTGAAAGATTAATTTAATTCTATGAAACATTTAATTTTAAGGATTCATTATGAAAGATACTAATTTTTTGTGTGTGTATAAAATTTTGTATAGACTAATAAATTAGCAACACAAATCAGCCCCCCCAAACAAAAATTTCTGGCTCCGCTCCTGCTTTTGGCAAATTGTGCGAGCTCGTGTGCGACTCTGTTGTAGTCCCGTTTCAAATGCTTTAACTCCCAGCTCTTAAAGGACTTAAGAAGACCAACGATTCCAAGATACAGGTGGCCCAATCCTTCATCAAATTCACTAGCAGCAATACATTAAACAATTGATAGAGCATCAGTTTCAATGATTATCTGCGCTAACCCCATTTCCCGAGCAAGAAGGATGCCACATTCAACTGCTAAAGTTTCAGTTTCTAAAGCTGAAAACTGACCTGGAAGGTAATTTGCACAAGCAGCAATTGTCATTCCTTTAGAGTCTCTAATAATCACTCTCACACTTGAATTCTTTCCATTTTCTGAGGTAGCTCTGTCCACATTTATTTTAAACACTCCAGTAGGAGGGGGATGCTAGCTACTACTATTACAGGTCTTATCTTGGCCAAAAAATGAAGAGACTCCTTTGTAATCTTGGAGGAACCTTTTAGCGAAATTCCATGTTTGATTGGGGAGTTGGCAGACTGATTCATGCATCACCGGGTTTCGATTATACCATATTGACCATGCCGTGACAAAAAAAGCTTCAAGATCTATAGCTGTCCCTTGTGCTAGAATTTCCAATGCTACATTAGAAAAATCCCACTGACTTGATGGAATATCTACTGGACACTCACGCCAACAATTCCAAACTTTCTTGGCAAACTCACACCTCAACAAGGAGTGAGATACTGATTCAGGTTCTTTCTCACAGCATGGGCAAAGCTCACTCGTATTAATTCCCCTCTTTTTTAAGTTCTCAGCAGTTGGCAGTCCATTCAAACATGCCCTCCAACCAAAAATTCCGATCTTTGAAGGGATTTTTAAGTGCCAAATTCTTTTCCATAGAGGAGCTCTACAATCCCCTGAAGAGCATTCCTCATCAACCTCCCCTATGCTCAGATTAAGGGCAATGTAATATGCGCTTTTCACTGTGAACTCCCCACTTTTTATTTCCAATCCAAATGATCTTATCTTCAGGCAAGTTGTAACTCAGGGGAATGTTGAGGATTGTGGAAGCTTCAAAAGGCAGAAACAGTGTTCTAACTAAATCTGCCTTCCACCCTCTTGTATCTTTATCAATGAGATTAGAGACCATAGGAAAGCTGTAACACCCCGACCCAATGTTATAATTAAACTATGTGTTTTAATGGTTAATTATTATTTTAAGCCACTTTTTTTCTATAATTAGTAAAAGAGTATTTAATAAGCATATTATTTTATAATACCTTTGAATAAGAATTGTAAAGATTATAAATAATTTAATGGCTAATTGTATAATAGATATATACTAAATATGTACAAAACTATATTAAGTGGTAAAGTTATGAGATATATATATATATATATATATAGTTGTTGGACTATATTAAGTGGTTAAGTTATGATATATATATATACATATATATATATATATAGTTGTAGGTGTTTTAACTAAGCATGATGCATGAGATAGTATAGTAGAAATTCCACCCGATGCAACCAATGGAAATTCAACACATGCAAGGCCAAAGTTTCATGCATGATGACAAACTCCAAAGACCAAGACTTGGCCATGCAATCACCAAGTTCCACCTCATTGCTTCCTTGACTTTTCTCAAGCAACTATAACTTCCAAGAAGCTTTTTACCTCTCCATTTCATACGGGTCCAAGCAAAATCTGAATTCCTCACACCACTTTACTCTTTTTTCTCTTAAGGAAAGAGCTAGAAAGCTCTCTTGAGTCTCCTCTCAAGTCCACAGTCCACACCTTAAAAGAAAGACAAGACTCATCTCATCTCTCATTCACACTTTCTCAAAGAAGCTAGAACAATCAAGAAACTCCCTCCCTCTCATGCCTACAGGTCCAAAACCAAAAAGAAAGAAAACTCTCTCAAGCTCTCTACCTCTAATTCCCCTCAAGAACAAGAAACTTGGTAAGGGCTAGCCACTCTCATCTTAGAATTCATGATTTCTTTAAAGAATTTTAGTAATGGTAATTGTGGTTTGTGAAATTAGGGAATCATGAACTTGTAAGTTTATATATATATATATATATATATATATGCTATTTTAGAAGCTTTGAAATTGTGTTGGTGATTTGTTGAAGGTAGCTTAGGGTTTTTACTAATTAAGGATTGTGTATGATTAAGGAAGTGAGAAAAAGTTAGGATGAGTACTATTCATGTTACTGCTGGGATTTTTGTTGTATTTAGTTTTGCTCTAAATGGTTAAATGACCATATATAAGTGTTTTCTAACATGTCTAATGAGTGCATAAAAATCCCCATAGGAAAATACCATCCTTTGATAATTGTTTGTGAATTTACAAGAAAATGTTGCAAAGCTGTCACTGTGACAGATTCTGTGTTCATGCATGATAAATTATGTATTAAATTGTATATAGTGAATTTGGATGCTACGGTTATTTTCTATGAAAGCTAAGACACATACGGTTGTTATGGAAGTGGTCTCACAGCATTGGGATCAATATAAAAACAATGATTTAATTTCTAAATTGCATAAAATTCTGTCAGGACAGATTTGAGTATGCTGTATTGTATGATTTTTAGTAAATTATGGTTTTATAATTTGACTGTGAAATTTTTATGGTATATACTGGACATTCAGAGGAGTTTCTCTGTAAAATTTCATAAAGTTTTGATGTGAATTGGTAGCCCATTTGTATTTTATAAGTTATGTATGTGCTGCTGCGACAAACAGTGAACAGTAAGGGACATGCCTAACTTTGAGGATTTAATTCTAAAGTTAGGGTGAATGATTTGAGCTATAATTTAATATGCTCATCATTTGATATATCTAAATCATAGATTAATTTTGTATAACTTGGTTTAAGATTTAGTACTCAAAGGAGGGGTTCCAAACCGTTTGACGGTTTTATTTATGGAACTGTTTTGTTGAACATGCTGTATGTTTCCTTAAGAGTGTTTATGGTAACATGACTGTGCTTAAAAGAGTTTATGTTTATGTTTACATTATTGCCCTAATCTCAAAGCACCTTTTGAAATGAAGTTAGCTCCTATGGAAATATGATATAAATATGAGAATGTCGGTTTCTCTATGATTTGGAACATCACGTTGTATGATGAACATATTTTGTGTTTGTGGAAACCTCTTTGAGGTGGGATTAGGATTTCTTTGATTATAAGAGATAAGCTTTGAGATGAATGTGTAAGTTTATGTTAAGGAGTAATTGATAGTAATAAGTTTTGATTTCGGTTTAGGTGTTACCAGTCGCCAGGTCTAAGCTCCTTTGACTTTAGGCTCTCGGTTCCTCTGCTTTCAGGTAAGGGATAAGTTATATGGGCATTTGGTAAGTCATGAGGTTATTTTAAAGTATATTATGCATTAAAATATTTTTCATTAGAGATATGGCATGTAAGCATTATCAGACAAAAATATGTTCGTAAGCTTTTGAAACTTTATATATATGATTTAAGCATATTGATGCTATTACTAATTCCACGAACATGATATTCAAAGAAAATAATGGAAATGCTATTATTGTGAAATGTAATGCAAACTATGAATTTTAGTATGATGTATAAGTATGAAATGTTTTCGGATTATGTCCTCTGGTGATCTGAACTTGGTCAGTAGGGGTTAATTACTGGCTTTTCATGGAAAAATGTTATCTGTTTGGCCATTTAAAGTAGAGGAAATGGGGTTGCCTGTAACTCTAGGTCATTTAAAGTAAAGGAAATGGGGTTGCCCGTAACTCTAATCTGAACAAGGCCTTCTCCCTAATGTGTACGGACGGCGGGGAGGAATAAAACCTTGTGGAGATGTGCCATCAGGCCTCTCAAAGAGGACAATATCATGCACACGAGGTCACCCAAATGTGATGATGCCTTCTCTGAACAGACTTATCAGATATGGACTAACCAACAAGTTAAGTATAAACAACTATATTATGTTATTAATCATGAGAGAATTATTTTGTTAAATGCATTATGAAAAGTTAGAAGCTCTCATGAAAAGAAGAAGTTTCTGATGAAAATAAAGCTGTTCATTAAAGATAAAAGTTTCTAAAGTTCTGTTATGCTATAAAGATAAGGTTTCTGAAGAAAGTACAAGTTTATGTTAAGAAGTTATCAGATATCTGTTTTCCTTTATGAAACGTTAAGTTTTATAATTATGAAAGTTATAATATTTGATAAAAAGAAGTTTATAAAGGAAAGTTTTATTATTCTTTAAGATGCTTCCAGTTTAAGACAAAGTTACCGATTATCTGATTTTAAGTTAAAATGATTATTTTGTAATGAAAATATATATGGTGACTTTGTAAGAAATGAAAGAAATTCGATCCGAAAGGTTTTGATAATATTATTCTGATAAGAAGGAGGAGAACAATTATTTTCCTACAAGGAGCGCATAAGTTATTATTATAAATAGTATAAAATACTATGCATGAAAAGATGTTCTCCTATCTAAATAATTATAAAATGAAATGAATGGATTTACATGCATCCTTATTGAATTCTCATATATCTTACCTTTACTGGGCTTCGCA
This sequence comes from Quercus suber, assembly GCF_002906115.3. Taxonomy (NCBI): domain Eukaryota; kingdom Viridiplantae; phylum Streptophyta; class Magnoliopsida; order Fagales; family Fagaceae; genus Quercus; species Quercus suber. The sequence continues at coordinate 420,162 of NW_027070081.1, forward strand.
GCTCACCCTATTATTTTTAAGTCAACAAGTTTTGATTTGGAGCAGAGGGAGCCTTAGTCGAGTTTTGGAAGGAGCTAGTTTTAGTTTTAAAAAGTATAGATCCCAAATTAGCAATTTAATGTTTAGCTTTGTAGTATTGTGTAATTTAGGATCTAAAGAAAGTGGTGTACCTCAAAGCATTCAGAGATGTATTATGTAAAATTTAGAATTTGAGTAAATGATGGATTATATTATTTTTTAGTACAGTATAGATGCTCTGAATGTCAAGTTAAAAAGTTACATCAAGAAGTAAAGAAACAAGAACGAATGAAAGAGAAAAGTTTTGTTAAAATTTTTGTAAAAGTTAAGTTGGTTCTTGTTAATATCAGGTTTAGGCCTGATATTATCATGCCGGTCATGGTCACAAATCCGGGTTTCGAGTTTGGGGTGTGACAGAAGCCATCAAAAGGCTGAGGTGGAGAGATAACTTTGTAAGTTGTGGGAGTAGGCATCCATTTATCCTCCCATATGTGAATCAAATTCCCATTTCCAACTCGCCATCGGGTTCCTCTCCTTATCACTTCAAGCCCATTCCTAATACTTCTCCACGTGTATGAGGGGTTTGATCCAAGCTTTACTTTAAGAACATCCCCATGGGGATAGTAGTGTGCTTTATAAATCCAAGCAACTAAGGAGTTTGAATTTGTTAATAGTCTCTAGTCCTGCTTTGCTAACATAGCCAAATTGAAGGCTTGAAGGTCTCTAAACCCCATACCACCCCTATCCTTTGATTTGCAAAGCTTCCTCCAACTGACCCATGCAATTCTCGACTCTTGTTGGCGTTGCCCCCACCAAAATCTTCCCATCATCCCTTCCATCTCATCACAAAGGGATTCCGGTAGCTGAAAACAACTCATTGTATAAGTCGGAATTGCTTGGGCAACCTCTTTGATGAGAATTTCCCTACCACCCATTGAGAGCATTTTTTTCCTTCCATCCAGCCAACTTTTTCCCTACTCGCTCTTTAATTTCTGCAAAAACTTCTGTTTTGGACTTACCAATGATAGTGGGAAGACCAAGGTATTTACCATGCCGAGAGTTCTGCATAGGACCAAGTACATTCAGCACCTCATTCTTTAAAGCTTCAGGAGTATTATGGCTAAAAACTACTGACGATTTATCAGCATTAACTTTTTGGCCAGATGTAGCCTCATATAGTTGGAGGATTTCGATAAGTTGATGGCATTCTTGATTGCTAGCTTTGCAGAACAATAAACTATCATCAGCAAAGAAAAGATGGGTGATCATAGGGCAGCCACTACCCATGCTTATACCACTCAGCCTCTGATTTCTAGCAGCATTATTAATGAGCGAGGAAAGACCATCTGCACACAGTAAGAAAAGATATGAGGATAAAGGGTCACCTTGACAGAGACCCCTTGTAGGGATAATACTTCCATGGGCTACACCATTTATGAGAATAGAATAAGAGACAGTTAATATACAATGCATAACTAGACCAATCCATCTTTCATGAAAGCCCATTCTCTCCATAACTGTCTCAATAAAACTCCATTCAACCCTATCGTATACCTTACTCATATCTAATTTGACAGCCATAAAGCAGTCTTTGCCATCTCTTTTGTGTTCAAGGAGTCTTTGCCATCTCTTTTTTTTTTTTTTTAACTTTTATCCCCATAAAAGTCACTTTCTAAAAGTTACATACTCCGTTTCGGTAATTTCGCAGTGACCAGGCTATAAGTTATTAAACATCACAGCTGGTTTGTCTTTTCCCTTAGAAAAAACAGTGCCTTACAGCATGGCAAAGGATAGAGCAACTTCGTGGTGACCAGCTGTGAAATACCGTTTAAATTTCTTTCCTAAATTGATAATAAATATTGGAGTAATATTTACTATAAAATTTAAAGAGAAATTACACTTTGTCCAGATTTCTTGAAAAATATTTTACTTACTTTAAATTTAAAAATTGACATTTTAGTCACCTAAAATTAGCTTCGTTTGTCTCCTGTTACTTACATTTATTAAAAATAAGAATGAATTTGTATTTTATTACTCTTTTATGTCTCTCTCTCAAAACATAAAAAAATTAAATAAAAAAATAAAAAAATAAAGAGAAAAGAAGATTTAAAAGGTAGGTTTTGTAAAAATTAAAACTTAACTTTTACATTTTCTTTTCATGTATCAAATTTTAAACTTCTATTTTAACACATTAGAAAATATAAATTTGAGCTAAATTAATATGCTTGAAGCCTTTTTCCAACTCCAAATGAAAAACAACAAACCCATTAAATTGATGATATAATGGGACTAAGGCACCAATCTCAACAGAGATTGGGATGAGCATGAGCTTTGATAAACAAAGGAAGAATTGATAGAAATGTTCATTGAAACAAGAAGATTAAAAACAAAAACAAAATGCTAGGAAAACTCTGAAAATTCTACACAACAAAGTCATGATTATTTGTATTTATTAAAAAGAGCAGCAAATAACCACATCTGCTCCTAAACAATAATGGACTTTGTTAACAGGTGCTAGCCAAAATCTGTTAATGAAACCAGCCTCCAGGTCCCACTTGCATAGGAAATTGATAAAGTTATATTTTTCAGCTTTTTTTTTTTTTGGTGTGAAAACAACTGTGATTTATATTAGACGTGTACTTTGGTTTCTCCAATAATTATAGGACAAAAATGCCAACAATAATATAAAAAAGAGAGAGATATATTTCAGACCACCAAATGCGATTTTCAAACAACCCAGGATATAAAACCACATCTTATTACAGAAATAAATTAGGAAAAACAAATAAATATACTAATAAATAAATAAACAATTAAACTGAAAACCTTGCAGCAGGTAATACACTCAGCAACTGATCAAATGGCTTGAAAGGTTTTCCTAATGTGAATTCAATTTTTAATTGATCAACACCACTAAAGTCTGAAGCAAACAGAGCATAATGATATGGGTAAAACCATTGCCAAGAGCATACTTCGTAGTAGTAGTAATGCATGACCCAACATATCCCTTCAATATATTTTGAATTCGCATGTCTCTAAATTTTTAGACCACCAAGATATGAGACACCCAGGAAATCTAAACTATTAGGTTTTTAGACCCCTTAAAACAACAATTGGATTAACCTAGTTAATTAGCCAAGTGATTAGCTTAGTCAAATTATGCAAATCTAGGTTATCATAATCAAACAATCATATCATGTATGTATATATATATATATATATATATATATATAGCAGCGGAAAAAATAAAGAACACAAGATATGATGACCTAGGAAACCACACGGTAAAAACCTGGGGAAAATTTGACCTAACTATCCTCAAAGTAAACATGAATCCACTATGAAAGAATCGAAATTCATACAAAAGGACTTACAAGCTCCCCGCTTGACTTCCTAATACTACCCACCAGTAGAACTTACTGACACGACCACGTGCAAGCTCCGAATCCACGGACTCCTTCTTTCTTGGATTCTCCAATCAGCTACAAGTACCCACGCTTGTTATTCTTTAAACTCCAATGGCAGCAACTGAGTTGATCATCAAGGTGTTGATAGTATCTCTACCTTGAAAACCCTGAGCTTTGTGTAAAGGAAAACTACTCTAGATCTCACAAGAGATTTACACAAAATAGAAAATATGAGCAACAATACAACCAGAGCAACTCTTAAAACGTGGCTAGGGTTTTGCCTTATATACCTAGGGCAAAAACATAAAACCCTAAACGTTTAATGAGATAGGGCTGAGTTGGAAATTCTGTAGAAAACGCAATCTGGCCGACTTTCGATCGATTGAGTTTAACCTTCGATCGATTGAGCCAAGCCGAAATGCACTAATACATCTGCAGCCTCTCGATTCCAACTTTACATGAATTACACAACTTTGAGCAAGTCTAAACAAGACTAAACATATTGTTTTGATCATGGTTTGCCAACATAACATATTAGAGTTCTAAATACATAAAATCTTAAATTTTTAGAACCTAACAAATCCCCCCTTTGGCAATCCGTGACAAAACACAAATTAAAAACTCAAAGTGTACAAGTAAAAAGCCCTTTACAAACATAATGCTCATAACACAAAATTCAATCCTAACTACTATCCATCAGTTGCAAGTGTAGACAGCAGCAAAAACGAATCAACCTGTATATTCCTGAAACACTCAACAAACGCATAAACGCGTGTGTGACAGAAAAACAGTAAATCAACAGATATGTAAACTAACTCTCCCCTTAAGTTAGATACATCAAAAATAAAAACATTCTTGAAAGTTCATATAACACATAATAAAGACATATATCAATGAATAACTCATAAATATAAATCAATAAGCAGTAAACACATGAATCAAGAATCATATATCAAAAACAATGTATTTTCCAACATGAATAGCCTAAAAATCAAAAGAAAATATACATGGTGAAGCACCTAGATACAATCTAATATCTAATATCTCCACTAGCTCCACAAAAACAAAAGAAAACTCCCCCTAACTACAAAATCTCCTCTACAAGCATCAAAACTCTACTCCCCCTTTTTGTGACGAAATGCCAAAGGACAATCACTTGCCATCATGAAAAGGAGGTGGTGAGGGTGAACGAAGATGCGCCAAGTCAGCTCTCAAAGCACGTAGCTCATCAAGCAAGTCCACCAAAATCTGACCATGAGTCGCCTGAACGGTCATGACAGTCTCCAAAGTACGACGTACATCGAAGTCATCCGAAAGAGGTGGAGGAACAGCAACAGCAGCAACATCACCAGTAGGATCAGGAACATCCTCACCAGCAGGACTTGTAGAAGAAGAAGGAGGAGGTGCGGTACTAGAAGGCTCAGACCTAGGGTGTTTAGAGCCAGCTCGAAGATGAGCAGTCC